>NW_028323043.1:119352-139352 GCF_047325235.1 Durio zibethinus | reverse complement strand
TCTACTAAATGTCCTAGTTCTACCGTATCTTTGGTTTTATTACTTCTGGAACAATGACAAAGACTATTTTGATTTTTTTGATTATTATGCAGGAGAGACTGCCGGAAATTCAATGCGTAATCTTAGGATTCAATGTGTATTCCTGCATAATTTAATTTTTCAATTAGTCAACCATTTCATTTTACCAAGTCCAATGTTAGCCAGATTAGTCAACATTTATATGTTTCGATACAACACCAATATGTTATTTGTAATAAGTAGTTTTGTTGGTTTTTTAATTGGTCATATTTTATTAATGAAATGGGTTGGATTGGTATTAGTCTGGATACAAAAAATTTTATTAATGAAATGGGTTGGAGTGGTATTAGCCTGGATACAAAAAAGGACTTTTCTTAGGTATTATATAGTTATTCGATCTAATAGGCATCTTATATTCGAACTTACAAAGTCTATTCCTCGAATCTTTACTCTTCTCTTTTTTATTACCTGTCTTTACTCTATAGGTAGAAAACCGTCACACATGCTGACTAAGAAACTGACAGGAATTCATCAAAGCCGAAGAAAAGGGCAGGAATTGGAGGAATTGAAGGAATTGGAGGAAAGGGAGGAAGAAACAAACATAGAAATAGAAACTATTTCCAAAGGGGGGGAGGAACAGGTATCCACCAAAGAAAATCTTTCTTATTACCCTTTTTCGAAAGAGACCGACTATAAAAATAGCCCAGTTTATGAAACTTCTTATCTGGATGGGAATCAGGAAAATTCGAAGTTAGAAATAATATCAGAAAAAAAAGAATATAAAAAATTATTATGGTTTGAAAAACCTCTTGTGACGCTTATTTTTGATTATAAACAACGGAATCGACCTTGGCGATATATAAAAAATAATCGGTTTGACAATGCTCTAAAAAATGAAATGTCACAATATTTTTTTTATACATGTCGAAGTGATGGAAAAGAAAAAATCTCTTTTACATATCCACCTAGTTTAGCAGCTTTTGGAGAAATGGTACAAAAACAAATAGATTTTTTCACACCAGAAGAATTGTTTTCTGACGAATCGTATACTGATTGGAGTTTTATCAATGAACTAAAAAGAATAAATTTAAGTAAGGAGTTTATAAAGAGAGTCGAATATTTAGATAAGGAATATTTATATAAGGAATCTTTTGATCTGGGCATACTTGAAAAAAGGACTCGATTTTCTAATTATGAAACTAATGAAGAAACTAATAATGAAACTAATAATGAAACTAATAATGAAACTAATAATGAAGAAACTACTACTGAAACTAATAATGAAACTAATAATGAAACTAATAATGAAACTAATAATGAAACTAATAATGAAACTAAAAGAAATAATGAAATTAAAAGAAATAATGAAACTAATAATGAAACTAATAATGAAACTAATAATGAAACTAAAAGAAATAATGAAACTAAAAGAAATAATGAAACTAAAAGAAATAATGAAACTAATAATGAAACTAATAATGAAACTAATAATGAAACTAAAATAAAATACTTGCCTAAAATATATGATCCTTTCTTGCAGGGACCCTACCGCGGAAGAATCAAAAAATTGTTTTCACCTTTAAGTGAAAAAACAAACACGGATCCGTTTTGGATAAATAAGATTCATGTTATACTTCTTGCTACTGATTATTACGAATTTGAACAGACAATAGATACACTCAAATCATTATCAACAGAAAAAGAACTTTCTTTATTGACAGAAACAGAAGATGAACAGACAATAGATACACTCAAATCATTATCAACAGAAAAAGAACTTTCTTTATTGACAGAAACAGAAGATGAACAGACAATAGATACACTCAAATCATTATCAACAGAAAAAGAACTTTCTTTATTGACAGAAACAGAAGATGAACAGACAATAGATACACTCAAATCATTATCAACAGAAAAAGAACTTTCTTTATTGACAGAAACAGAAGATGAACAGACAATAGATACACTCAAATCATTATCAACAGAAAAAGAACTTTCTTTATTGACAGAAACAGAAGATGAACAGACAATAGATACACTCAAATCATTATCAACAGAAAAAGAACTTTCTTTATTGACAGAAACAGAAGATGAACAGGGAAATATCGATTCCGAGGATCGAGTCAAAATTTTGAAATTTTTATGCAATATAGTTATAACTAATCCCGACAATCAAACAATTATAAAAAAATCTAATGGAATAAAAGAAATAAGTAATGGAATAAAAGAAATAAGTAAAGAAGTTCCTCGATGGTCATACAAACTACTCGACATTTTCGAACAACACCATAGAGGAGGCGAGGAACACATGATAACAGATTATGCAATTCGTTCAAGAATCTTCCGGTACGCAATAGTTTTTTCTAAGGAGGAGTTAAAGGATGATTTTTTTCTACCAAACGATATAGAAAACGACCTATCTTTGATGGAATATTCGCCAGAACCGAATTTTCGTCGAGACATAATAAAAGGTGCCGTGCGTGCCCAAAGACGTAAAATAATTAATGGGGAACTGTTTCAATCAAATGTGCATTCCCCACTTTTTTTTGACAGAGTAGACAGCCTCTTCTTCAGAGTGTTCAGATCTTTGTATTCTGATATTTCTTGGCTGATAAAACTAATATCTCGAAATTGGATATGGAAAAACAAAGAATCACAAATTTCTGATTATACAGAAAATGAGGAGGACATAAGAGAAGAAGACGAAGAGATAAGAGAAAGCATAGAAAAGATACAAGAAAGAGACAAAGAGGAAGAAAAAAGAAGAGAAAGCATAGAAGAGATACAAAAAGGAGACAAAAAAGAGAAAGAAAAAAGAAGACAAGAGTCAGAGGCAGATGACTTCCTGCTGGACGCAGCAGAATTTTGGGATATCGTCTTTTTTGGTCAAGGACCAAGGGGCATCATGTTAATAGCCCAATCGATTTTTAGAAAATATATTCTATTACCTTCATTGATAATAGCTAAAAACATTGTCCGTATATTATTATTTCAAATTCCTGAGTGGTCCACGGATTTCAAGGGTTGGAAGCGAGAAATACATGTTAAATGCACTTATAATGGTCTTCAATTCTCCACAAAAGACTTTCCAAAAAATTGGTTATCAGAAGGTATCCAGATCAAGATCCTATATCCTTTTCGCCTGAAACCTTGGCGCGGATCTAAACTGAAACCCTCTCATAAAGATCCAATGAAAAAAAAGCATAAAGATCCAATGAAAAAAAAGCATAAAGATCCAATGAAAAAAAAGAAAGTTAAAAAGAATGATTTTTGCTTTTTAACAGCTTGTGGACTGGAAAGTGACTTACCTTGCGGTCCTCCTCGAAGACGGCCTTCGTTTTTTCAGCCTATTTTTAACGAACTAGAAAAAAAAAGTGAAAAATGGAAAATTTTTAAAAAAGGAAAAAAATTGTTTCGAAAAGTCTCAGGAGAAACAAAAATTCCATTTGTAAAGGGAATAATAAAAAAACTTTCAAAAAGAAATCCAGTTTTGGAGTTGAGAGAAGAATTGGGCGAAACTAAAAAAGATTTGGGCGAAACTAAAAAAGATTCGATAATCAGTAATAAGATGATTGACGAATCATCCCTTCAAATTCAATCTATGGAGCGGACAAATTATTCATTAACAGAAAAAAAGATAAAAGATCTGACTGAGAGAACAAACACAATCAAAAATCAAATAGAAAAAATTATAAAAGACAAGAAATTAGAATCATCAAAAAAATTTTGGAAAATATTAAAAAGAAGAAATATTCGATTAATCCGTAAATTCTATTTATTTATAAAACTTTTTATTCAAAAGATATACATAGATATTTTTCTATATATCATTAAATATATCATTAATATTCCAAGACCCAATCCACAACTTTTTCTTGAATCAACAAAAAAAATGATTGATAAATTCATTTACAATAATGAAGCAAATCAAGAAAGAATTAATAAACCAAATAAAAATACAATTCATTTTATTTCAACTATAAAAAATATAAAAAACTCACTTTCGAATATTAGAAATCAAAATGCAAAAGCTTTTTGTGACTTATCCTCCCTCTCACAAGCATATGTATTTTACAAATTATCACAAACCCAAGTTATTAAATTCAAACCTATCCTTCAATATCACGGAACATCTCTTTTTCTTAAAAATGAAATAAAAGATTATTTTGAAGAACAAGGAATATCTCATTCCCAATTAAAACATCATTATGGGTTAAGACAAAAAATCTCTGGAATAAAGGAATGGAAAAACTGGTTAAGGAGTCATTATCAATACGATTATCAATACGATTTAGTTCAGAGTATATGGCTTAGATTAGTACCAGAACAATGGCGAAATAGAGTCAATCAACACTATATGGCTCAAAATAAAGATTTAACAAAATGGGATTCAGATGAAAAAGAAAGATTAATACATTACGAAAAAAAAAATGATTTTCAAGCGAATTCATTACTGAATCAAGAATATAAACTGAATCAAGAACAAAAACGGAATCAAGAACAAAAATATAAAAAAGATAATTTTAAAAAACACTATAGATATAATTTATTATCATATATATTTATTATATATCAAGATATGAGGGACTCATATACTTATGGATCACCATTACAAGTAAATAAGAGGGAAGAGATTCCTTATAATTACAACATGGATAAACGAAAATTTTTTGATATATTGGGGGATATTCCTATCCATAATTATCTAACGGGGAAAACGGGGAAAACGGGGAAATTTTCGCATAGAAAATTTTTTAATTGGAGAATTCTTAATTTTTGTCTTAGAAATAAGACCGATATTGAGTCCTGGGTCGATACCATTACCAAGAGTAAGAAGACCAGTACCAAGAGTAAGAAAACCAGTACCAAGAGTAAGAAAAATATTAAGACTGTGATTAATAATTTTAATAATTATCAAATATCGAATCTGGAACTTTGGTTCTTCCCAGAATTTGTGCTACTATATAATGCATATAAGGTTGAACCATGGATCATACCAATAAAACTACTTCTTTTCAATTTTAATTTTAATGGAAAAAAAGAGGATCTTGTATCAGATGCAAAAAAAAAAAGAAAATTTAGATCCGTTCTCTCAAATCAAGAAAAAGATGTTGAAGAAGATTATGGTAAATCATCCAATCAAGAAAAAGGTAAATCATCCAATCAAGAAAAAGGTAAATCATACAATCAAGAAAAAGATGTTGAAGAAGATTATGGTAAATCATCCAATCAAGAAAAAGGTAAATCATCCAATCAAGAAAAAGGTAAATCATACAATCAAGAAAAAGATGTTGAAGAAGATTATGGTAAATCATACAATGAAGAAAAAGGTAAATCATAC
This sequence comes from Durio zibethinus, assembly GCF_047325235.1. Taxonomy (NCBI): domain Eukaryota; kingdom Viridiplantae; phylum Streptophyta; class Magnoliopsida; order Malvales; family Malvaceae; genus Durio; species Durio zibethinus. The sequence continues at coordinate 133,993 of NW_028323043.1, read as the reverse complement.
AATCAAGAAAAAGATGTTGAAGAAGATTATGGTAAATCATACAATGAAGAAAAAGGTAAATCATACAATCAAGAAAAAGATGTTGAAGAAGATTATGGTAAATCATCCAATCAAGAAAAAGGTAAATCATACAATCAAGAAAAAGATGTTGAAGAAGATTATGGTAAATCATCCAATCAAGAAAAAGGTAAATCATACAATCAAGAAAAAGGTAAATCATCCAATCAAGAAAAAGGTAAATCATCCAATCAAGAAAAAGGTAAATCAGATCAAGAAAAAGGTAAATCAGACAATCAAGAAAAAGATGTTGAAGAAGATTCTGGTAAATCAAAAAAACATAGAAAGGAAGACGAGAGCAAGAGAGAAGCTCGTTTATTCCTACAAAAGTATTTGTATTTTCAATTCGGATGGGATGCTGATTCTTTCGATGAAAAAATAATCAAAAATATCAAAGCATATTCTTTCATTCTTGGCCTGATAAATATGAATGAAACTTTTCTATACTCTGTTAGAAGAGGAGGAACGAATCTGGATATTTTGATGGATTCGGCGGATAAGTTACTTTTAACTTATCAATACCTACTCAAAAAAGGAGTATTGATTATCGAACCAATTCGCCGGTATGTAGAAATTGATGGACAATTTATTCTATATCAAACTATAAGTATTTCATTGGTTCATAAAAATAAACATGAAATTAATCAAAGACGCAAAAAAAAAAAAAGACGCAAAAAAAAAAACTATATTGAAAAAAATAATTTTGATGAATCCATTGCAAGACATCAAAAAATGACTGAAAATAAAGACAAAAATCATTATGATTTGTTTATTCCTGAAAATATTTTATCCCCTAACCACCGGAGAGAATTGCGAATTCGAATTTCTTTCAATTCAAGGGATAAAAATGGTATGCATAGAAATCCAGTATTTTTAAATAATGTAAAAAACTGTGGTCAAGTTTTGAATAAAAACAAACATCTTGATAGTGATAAAAAGAAACTAATTAAATTAAAGTTCTTTCTTTGGCCCAATTATCGATTAGAAGATTTAGCTTGTATGAATCGCTATTGGTTTAATAGTAATAATGGCAGTCGTTTCAGTATGGTAAGGATACATATGTATCCGCGTTTGAAAATTCGTCAATGGTACATTTTTCCATATATTATGATTGAAAACCGGATTGATTAATTTTATTTGAAAAAATTATAAAGTTCATAACGAACTTAAAATCATTGTGCATATTAAAATGAATGGTATTATTATTATTACTGATCAGTAAAATTCACATTCAAAAAAAGGGGGAGAGAAATTTTTGTTTTATGGTAAAAAATTCATTCATCTCAGTTATTTTTCAAGAAAAAAAAGAAGAAAACAAGGGGTCCGTTGAATTTCAAATAGTCAGTTTCACCAATAAGATACGAAGACTTACTTCACATTTGGAATTGCACAAAAAAGACTATTTATCTCAGAGAGGTCTACGTAAAATTCTAGGAAAACGTCAACGGCTTCTGTCTTATTTATCAAAGAAAAATAACATACGTTATAAAGAATTAATTAGTGAGTTGGATATTCGGGAATCAAAAAATCGTTAATTTGATTGAATTAGTCGATTTATTATATTTTTCATTTTGATGTACTTCTTTTCGTTTTCAACAATTCATGTAAGAATGAATCGAGGAAAAACTTATGAATCTATCAGCTACAGAAAAAGACCTTATGATAGTCAATATGGGACCTCACCACCCATCAATGCACGGTGTTCTTCGTCTCATCGTTACTCTAGATGGTGAAGATGTTGTTGACTGTGAACCAATATTAGGTTATTTACACAGAGGAATGGAAAAAATTGCGGAAAACCGAACAATTATACAATATTTGCCTTATGTAACACGTTGGGATTATTTAGCCACTATGTTCACGGAAGCAATAACCGTAAATGGACCAGAACAATTGGGCAATATTCAAGTCCCTAAAAGAGCCAGCTATATCAGAGTAATTATGTTGGAGTTGAGTCGTATAGCTTCTCATCTATTATGGCTTGGACCTTTTATGGCCGATATTGGTGCACAGACCCCCTTTTTCTATATTTTCAGAGAAAGAGAATTAGTATATGATCTATTCGAAGCTGCCACCGGTATGAGAATGATGCATAATTATTTTCGTATCGGAGGAGTAGCGGCCGATCTACCCTATGGCTGGATAGATAAATGTTTGGATTTCTGTGATTATTTTTTAACAGGAATTGTTGAATATCAAAAACTTATTACGCGAAATCCTATTTTTTTAGAACGAGTTGAAGGGGTAGGGGTTATTGGTGGAGAAGAAGCAATAAATTGGGGTCTATCCGGCCCAATGCTACGAGCCTCTGGAATCAAATGGGATCTTCGTAAAGTTGATCATTATGAGTGTTACGACGAATTTGATTGGGAAATCCAGTGGCAAAAAGAAGGAGATTCATTAGCTCGTTATTTAGTCCGAATCAGTGAAATGACGGAATCCATAAAAATAATTCAACAGGCCCTGGAAGGAATTCCGGGGGGTCCCTATGAGAATTTAGAAATCCGATGTTTTGATCGAGAAAGGGATCCAGAATGGAATGATTTTGAATATCGATTCATTAGTAAAAAACCTTCTCCTACATTTGAATTACCGAGACAAGAACTTTATGCGAGAATGGAAGCCCCAAAGGGAGAATTAGGAATTTTTCTGATAGGAGATCAAAGTGGTTTTCCTTGGAGATGGAAAATTCGCCCGCCGGGTTTTATCAATTTGCAAATTCTTCCTCAGTTAGTTAAAAGAATGAAATTGGCTGATATTATGACGATACTAGGTAGCATAGATATCATTATGGGAGAAGTTGATCGTTGAAATGATAATTTATACAACAGAAGTAGAAGATATCAATTCCTTTTACAGATTGGAATCCTTAAAAGAGGTCTATGGGATCATATGGATGTTTGTCCCTATTTTGACTCTTGTATTGGGAATCACAATAGGTGTACTAGTAATTGTATGGTTAGAAAGAGAAATATCTGCAGGAATACAACAACGTATTGGGCCTGAATACGCCGGCCCTTTGGGAATTCTTCAAGCTCTAGCAGATGGAACAAAACTGCTTTTCAAAGAGAATATTCTTCCATCTAGAGGAAATACTCGTTTATTCCGTATTGGACCGTCTATAGCAGTCATATCCATTTTACTAAGTTTTTCAGTAATTCCTTTTAGCTCTCGCCTTATTTTAGCCGATCTCAATATCGGTATTTTTTTATGGATTGCCATTTCAAGTATTGCTCCTGTTGGACTTCTTATGTCAGGATACGGATCAAATAATAAATATTCCTTTTTAGGTGGTCTGCGAGCTGCTGCTCAATCGATTAGTTATGAAATACCATTAACTCTATGTGTTTTATCAATATCTCTACGTGCGATTCGTTGAAATATAAACTTTTCTTTTCCCTATTCCTTTCGTTCTATAAAATAAGCTGAATGGATTGAATAGATATCTTCGTTATTTTATTATCCTTCAGGTTGATAAACTAAATTAGATAGTTATATATGAGTGAAAGAAAGCAGCTTATAAATTCGCAGTAAATTAAACAAAAAAAAATTTAATCTCATTTCCTATGTACAAGAGTTAAGTGGAAGAAAACATAAGTGGAAGAAGTCTTTACCCCAAGACGGGTTGATTAGTCAATCTAGCTTGAAGCGGGCTCAAAAGATCAACCGTATAGAGTTTTGGCTATCCTTTGTATAGATTCCCATACATGTATTGCCAAACCAAACGGGGGATTGAACAAAAAAATGAGTGGATGGTTAGGAACACCAAAATACACAAAGGATTAGTAATGGAGATTATGTAAATTATATAAAAAGGATATTTCTGGATAACATAAAAAGAATACTAATTGGGGCTTTAAATTAGTAGAAATGAGTAGGCAGTACTACCCACGATTCCGGTCCAGAGTATGCTCCTATCCACCGATTAAAGTAATGACTATCAGGAACGAAATAATCCTTTACTATTTTTTAGTTTAAGCCCCCATTCGTAATTTTCTCAGATCAGAAAGAAGAATAGGAACGAAAAAGAAAGAATAAAAAATAAATATTTTTTTTTTTTTTATTCTTTCTTTCATATATATAGAGAGATATAATCTGTGTCATGATTTATGAGCTAATGTAATATTTAATTTTTTTCGTAATCGAAAACAATGGGTTGAAATATCTATTGATATTTCTACAAGAAGTATTTTATTGAAGGCTTAAGTTATTACTCAACAAATAAAAATTGAAATTAGTAACGGGCGAGATCAATTCAGAAGCACTTTTTTTATTCTTCATAATATAGCAGACAGAATTCCATTGGTATAATTTTGGACCTTCCAATCCATTTTTTCTCTATCTATTCTACAACCATACGAAGAGAAATAATACTGATTCGGTCCTTAAATTTATTTGTGACCCACGAGGAGCCGTATGAGTTGAAAACCTCATGTACGGTTTTGGACTAGCGATGGGAACAGTGATGTTATCATCGACTATAATTATCTAACAGCTCAAGTACAGTTGATATAGTTGAGGCGCAATCAAAATATGGGGTTTGGGGATGGAATTTGTGGCGTCAGCCAATAGGGTTTATCGTTTTTCTAATTTCTTCTCTAGCAGAATGTGAGAGATTACCTTTTGATTTACCAGAAGCCGAGGAAGAATTAGTAGCAGGGTATCAAACCGAATATTCGGGTATCAAATTTGGTTTATTTTATGTTGCTTCCTATCTAAATCTATTACTTTCTTCCTTATTTGTAACAGTTCTTTACTTGGGGGGTTGGAATATTTCCATTCCGTACGTATTCGTCCCTGAGCTATTTGAAATAAATAAAATGAATGGAATCTTTGGAACGACAATTGGTATCTTTATTACATTAGCTAAAACTTATTTGTTTTTGTTTATTTCTATCGCAACAAGATGGACTTTACCTAGGTTAAGAATGGACCAATTATTAAATCTTGGATGGAAATTTCTTTTACCCATTTCTCTCGGTAATCTATTATTAACAACTTCTTTCCAACTTCTTTCACTGTAAAGAAAAAAAGAATACGAGATTCATGACTTGGTTCAAACAAGAGAAAGAAACAAACATAAAATTATTCATAGATATTCACGATATGTTCCCTATGGTAACTGGGTTCATGAATTATGGCCACCAAACAGTCCGAGCAGCAAGGTACATTGGTCAAGGTTTCATGATTACCTTATCCCACGCAAATCGTTTACCTGTAACTATTCAATACCCTTATGAAAAATTAATCGCATCAGAGCGTTTCCGTGGGCGAATCCATTTTGAATTTGATAAATGCATTGCTTGTGAAGTATGTGTTCGTGTATGCCCTATAGATCTGCCTGTTGTTGATTGGAAATTTGAAACGGATATTAGAAAAAAACGATTGCTTAATTACAGTATTGATTTCGGAATTTGTATATTTTGTGGTAACTGCGTTGAGTATTGTCCAACAAATTGTTTATCAATGACTGAAGAATATGAACTTTCTACTTACGACCGTCACGAATTGAATTATAATCAAATTGCTTTGGGCCGTTTACCAATGTCAGTAATTGACGATTATACAATTCGAACAATTTTGAATTCGCCTCAAAGAAAAACTGAGTAAGTAAACCTCCTATTCTATTAAAGAGAAATTTCCAATTCTTTTAAGGTTCCGTTTTGGTTTAAGTTAAAAGAATATTTGGTTTGACTTAAAAGAATGAGGCCTTTACTCTTTGTTTGGTCAATAAATAAAAATTCAATTACAAATTAACTGGTTGATAAGAATTTCGAATTCATTTTTCTTGAAAATCTATTAATATATTCGTAATTATTTCGAAATATATAGTTTCAAAAAACAAAATACCCTTTCGAACCGAACAAAAAAAAAGAATTAAAAACGAAACAATAATTGTACTTAGATCAATTCACACCTAATAGATTAGGATTTTATTCAATTAGGAACGTATCATAAAAAAAAAATTCCTGGTCGGGTCAATAAGATCATGAAAAGCATTTCGATTTATTTATCTCTTATTTTACATATAATGGATTTGCCTGGACCAATACACGATTTTCTTTTAGTTTTTCTGGGATCGGGTCTTATATTAGGGGGCCTGGGAGTGGTATTACTTACCAATCCAATTTTTTCTGCCTTTTCATTGGGATTGGTTCTTGTTTGTATATCCTTATTCTATATTCTCTCAAATTCTCATTTTGTAGCTGCTGCCCAGCTTCTTATTTATGTGGGAGCCATAAATGTTTTAATCCTATTTGCTGTGATGTTCATGAATGGTTCAGAATATTATAAAAATTTTAATCTGTGGACCATTGGGAATGGCCTTACTTCGTTGATTTGTACAAGTATTCTTGTTTCGCTAATTACTACTATATTAGATACATCATGGTACGGGATTATTTGGACTACAAGATCAAACCAAATTATAGAACAAGATTTGATAAGTAATAGTCAACAAATTGGAATTCATTTAGCAACAGATTTTTTTCTTCCATTTGAATTCATTTCACTAATTCTTTTAGTTGCTTTGATAGGTGCAATTGCTGTGGCTCGTCAGTAATAAATCTTTCTAACTAGGAATAGCAAGCAATCCAAATTAAACTTTTTTCTGTCTTATCGCATCTATTTTCCTTGAATTCTTGTTCGTGTATAAAATATAAAATAGAAATTCGTTTATTCGAGATATTTCCAATATATTCTTTTTGTTATATTCTATTCTAGTCAATCAAATCCGTTGAATTATTGTTCATATTAAAATGAATCGAAATTGATAAGGAGTTGGTCAATGATGCTCGAACATATACTTGTTTTGAGTGCCTATTTATTTTCTATCGGTATTTATGGATTGATCACGAGTCGAAATATGGTTCGGGCCCTTATGTGTCTTGAACTTATACTGAATGCGGTTAATATAAATTTTGTAACATTTTCTGATTTTTTTGATAGTCGGCAATTAAAAGGAAATATTTTATCAATTTTTGTTATAGCTATTGCAGCCGCTGAAGCAGCTATTGGATCAGCTATTGTTTCCTCAATTTATCGTAACAGAAAATCAACGCGTATCAATCAATCAACTTTGTTGAATAAGTAATATTAATAATATTAAATTATAAGATTCACCAATTTGAATTAGCATGTCCAATATGTTGGAATCTACATCATGTTTTCGAAAACGTAAGAAATCAAAGTATCTTGGTCCTTTCTTATGAGTTGATCCCGAAGGAAATTGATTAGAAAATTTCTGGTAAATCGTTGATTCATCTGGTGTTTAACTATAATGATTCATTTACAAGTTTACTAGATTGAAATTTTATGATGTTCAAAAAATTATAGATCCCATGTCACATTCAGTAAAAATTTATGATACATGTATAGGGTGTACTCAATGTGTCCGAGCCTGCCCCACCGATGTGTTAGAAATGATACCTTGGGATGGATGTAAAGCTAAGCAAATTGCTTCCGCTCCAAGAACAGAAGACTGTGTTGGTTGTAAGAGATGTGAATCCGCTTGTCCAACAGATTTCTTGAGCGTTCGAGTTTATTTATGGCATGAAACAACTCGAAGTATGGGTCTAGCTTATTGATACGTTCCCGAAAACCCCACTTGAATACATTTTGAATCCATTTTATTTTTTTTTTACTGAAAAAACCCGTGCTCAAAAAAAATCTTTTTTGAGCACGGGTTTTTCTGGTCCAAGTGCATCTTGTCTTTACCACGAATTATTTTCCTTGGTTAACAATAATTGTAGTTTTACCAATATCTGCAGGTTCTTTAATTTTCTTTCTTCCTCATAGAGGAAATAAGCTAATTAAGTGGTATACTATGTGTATATGCATATTTGAACTCCTTCTAACAACCTATGCATTTTGTTATCATTTCCGATTGGACGATCCATTAATCCAGCTGGAGGAAGATTATAAATGGATAAATTTTTTTGATTTTTACTGGAGATTGGGAATAGATGGACTTTCTATAGGGCCCATTTTACTGACAGGATTTATCACTACTTTAGCTACTTTGGCGGCTTGGCCAGTTACTCGAGATTCGCGATTATTCCATTTCTTGATGCTAGCAATGTACAGTGGTCAAATAGGATCATTTTCTTCTCGAGACCTTTTACTTTTTTTCATCATGTGGGAGTTCGAATTAATTCCCGTTTATCTACTTCTATCCATGTGGGGGGGAAAGAAACGTCTGTACTCGGCTACAAAATTTATTTTGTACACTGCGGGGGGTTCCATTTTTTTATTAATAGGAGTTTTGGGTATCGGTTTATACGGTTCTAATGAACCAACATTAAATTTTGAAACATTAGCTAATCAATCGTATCCTGTCGCACTGGAAATCATATTCTATATTGGATTTCTTATTGCTTTTGCTGTCAAATCGCCGATTATACCCTTACATACGTGGTTACCAGACACCCATGGGGAGGCACATTACAGTACTTGTATGCTTCTAGCCGGAATTTTATTAAAAATGGGAGCGTATGGATTAGTTCGCATCAATATGGAATTATTACCCCACGCTCATTCCATATTTTCTCCCTGGTTGATAATAGTGGGTACAATGCAAATAATTTATGCAGCTTCAACATCTCTTGGTCAACGGAATTTAAAAAAAAGAATAGCCTATTCCTCCGTATCTCATATGGGTTTCATAATTATAGGAATTGGCTCTATAACTGATACGGGACTCAACGGAGCTATTTTACAAATAATATCTCATGGATTTATCGGTGCTGCACTTTTTTTCTTGGCAGGAACGAGTTATGATAGAATGCGTCTTTTTTATCTCGACGAAATGGGTGGAATGGCTATTCCGATTCCAAAAATATTTACGATGTTCAGTATCTTATCGATGGCTTCTCTTGCATTACCGGGCATGAGTGGTTTTGTTGCAGAGTTGATAGTCTTTTTTGGAATAATTACCAGCCAAAAATATTTTTTAATGCCAAAAATACTAATTACTTTCGTAATGTCAATTGGAATGATATTAACTCCTATTTATTCATTATCTATGTCACGTCAAATGTTCTATGGATACAAGCTATTTAATGCTCAAAGTTCTTATTTTTTTGATTCTGGACCACGAGAGTTATTTGTTTCGATCTCTATCTTTCTACCAGTAATAGGTATTGGTATTTATCCGGATTTTGTCCTCTCATTATCAGGTGAGAAGGTCGAAACTATTCTATATAATTATTTTTATAGATAGTTTTGATGAATAAAACAAAAAATCAAAAAGTAATCCTATGATTTTTAAAATTGTTCGTTGTACAGTGAAAAAAAAAAGAAAGAAGTCTTTTTTCTTCTCTTAAGTTTAAGTTAAGTAAAAAAAGGTAAAAGAATTAAATTGAATTTTAATCAGACATCTTTGGCTTTTGTTAGAACCTTTTGAATCAAGTAGTGGAGTGATTCAAAAGGTTCTTGACAGCTTACAATAAGTTTTCTTATATATACGCTGTCCTATCTTAGTATTTGTTAGGCTTAGCCTTTTTATTCAATTCAATTAGATGTTAATGTAAATGAACCATAACTATGTAAACCTATTCCTAATAGATTGACCCCAAAATAGCATATCCAAATTATAAGAAATCCCATAGAAGCCACAAGTGCGGAATTTACACCTTCCAAATTTTTATTTGTTCGGGTATGTAAATAAATCGCGAATACGGTCCAAGTAATAAATGCCCAAGTTTCCTTTGGGTCCCAATTCCAATATGATCCCCACGCCTCATTAGCCCATACGGCTCCCGAAAGAATTCCTATGGTTAAAAAGATAAACCCGAGACTAATAATACGATAACTCCAACGATCCAATTGTTGAGTCAATTGATACCTGTAAAAATTTTTAGAAGAAAGAAAATAAGTGTTTAATAAAACATTGCTTCTTTCATTCATGTATTGGATTTCGCCAAACGAAAATGACTGATTTAATAAATTATTGTTTTTACCAATAATTTTTATGGCTTTTCGAAATGTAATGACTAGAAGAGCTACTGATAATAATGATCCACATAAAAGAGCTGCATAGCCTAATACCATCATACTTACGTGCATCATTAACCACTGGGATTGGAGAGCAGGCGCTAATATTGCGGATTGATGCATTTTGGTTAAAAGACCCGAAGTGGCAAAGCCTTGGGTAAAAATAACACTTGGTGCGGTTATTGCGCTTAAATCATTTTTACGCTTTTTAAAATAGTAAACCATATGAATAAGGGAGAAACCCCATGAAAGAAAGATTAATGATTCATATAAATCACTTAATGGGAAATGTCCTGAATAAATCCAACGAGTGACTAATAATCCTGTTATACAGAAAAAGGTAACTATCATGCCCTTTTCTGATGAATCATATAGTCCTACGACTTCATCGACTAATAAGAATAAGGTTAAAAAATGAATTGTAATTACAATTGAAACGACCGAAAAGGATATATGAGTTAATATATGCTCTAAAGTTGAAAAAATCATAAGAATTCTGAAAAAAGCGAGGGTTTCTAGATTTTATGGAATGGAAATCAGGAATTAAATTCATTATAGGACTTATTCTATCTCTTTTAGAAGATACTATGCCGCTACTCGGACTCGAACCGAGATGCTCTAGCACTGCTTCCTAAGAGCAGCGTGTCTACCGATTTCACCATAGCGGCTTGCTCGAAATCATAATAAGCCATTTTTTATTCAATCGTCGAGATTGAAGGTGAAGGGGTCAATTCAATGTAAAATGTAAAAGAAGCATTTAATTTAAATTGATGAATAAAAACTCGTTTAAATAGCAATTTGAAGGTTCAAAAAGAATCTTTATTATTTATCGTTTTATTTAATTATCCTTTTTTTTATTTAATATTTAATTTAATATTTAATTATTTCAACAGAGATTTTATAGTTTGTGTTTTCCTAAAAGAGAACTCCTCTATTGTAACTAAACTAACTAGTTGTAACTTCAATTCATAGATAGAATTCAACAAAAAAATGTTCTTTATCATTTTAATTTTTTAATGATTCATCTCTCATTCTTTTATATGATTTTTATGAATCTATAAAAAAAAAAATGCTTATCAATTGAATGAATAAATGAATGAAAAAATATTATTTTTAGAGATCACAATTTCAGCACCACATCCAATGATTTCAAAAGATTTATGTAATTTGCATAGCTTTGTATTAATCGTTAGGATTTTGCGTTTTAAGGATTTATCAAACCAACTAGATATTGGGTTGTACACGTTACGTTATATAAAAAGCGTTTCGATTCCTGTCATAATTGTACCATACTTCAAAAAAGTATTTCGAATTTCGAATTCTAAAAATATGTCTTGATTCATCTTCTTATACAAACATAGAATTTTTTTAGATCATTTTAAATTGATACATTATTTGTATATCCACTAAATTATAAAGGGAGTTTTCTCAATTGGGTTGAAAGCAAGGGAAGGATATATAGTAATTCAGAGAAATAATGATTCATAAAGTTACAAAATTGAAACTTAATGGATTAGTTTCAACAACCCAGTTAAAGCTCTTATATATATGTGCTCCGATATAGCTATAGTATAAATATACAAATTTTTATTATTTAATTATTTAATTATTTATTATTATAAATTGAAATTGAATATTATAAAAATAACAAATTATTATAACACTAAGATACCAAATGGGGCGATGGGGAAAATGAGAATCCCCATCCCGGAAATGAAAAAAAAAAAGATATTCAAAAAAGAAAACCTTTGTATCTTATTCGAGTTAAACCAATTCAGATTAAAAAAAAATTATTTGTCGTACAAAAAAACTTTTTGAATTACCCGTAAAAATAGATCTCGATAATGAAAAAGCTTTCAACGCCGCCCAATATCCTTTCTTTTTCCAAACATTTTTTCGAATACGCTTTTTTGATGTAGAAGTACGTTTTTTTGGAACTGCCATTCAAAAAAAAGGTTATTTAGTGCTATAGTTGGATGTCAAAGACATCTATTTTTAAAACAAAATGATCGGTGTCTTTATGTCATTATTTATCTATTCCTATAGATTTTCTAGATTAATAGATTTTCTAGATTATAATTATCTATATACTACTATATAAATTTCATAAGAACTAAATAGAGATGGGAAAATAACATAAAATGCTTCTATTCTAGAAAAAAAAAAAAAAAAAAATATGATATAACCTTTTTTTATTTATATTCCATACACTATCCAGAAAAAAAGAAGAATTTGTATTTAATTTATTGGTACCTTTCTTTTTTATATCTCCATTCAAATCTATAGGATAGATTAGGATCTATTATGATATATAAATTGAATTGATGAAATCAAAAAAACGTAAAAAAGAGTCTTTCCTTCTCTATCTCTGCCTATTTTTTTTGTCGTCCTACATTTATAATTTATACATCTCCATTTATACACGAAAAATACATCAAAACAAAAAAATGTAAAAAAACCATTTTATTTACCTAATAAAAAACAAACTTGAATTTTTTTCTATTAATTGGTAATTGGTCAAGCTCGAAGAGAGAGTATGCCCAATTTTCATTTTCAATCAAATTCGAATGAGACTCGTAATTAATCTGTTAAAGGATACATAATTTTGAAAAAAAAAAAGAATATTTTTTTTTTCCATTAGTAACTCGGTGATATCATTTGATTACTTCTAACTTCGAAATTTGAATATTTTTGAAATATTTGAGAAAGATTAAAAGATTAATAATAGAAAATTCCAGTTAACTTTGTAATATCTTGATTGTATTATTGCTCCCTTTCCATCAAAAGAGATAAGAGCCGGTGAATCAGAAACGATTAATTAAGAAAGAATAAGAAAAAAGTTTTTATGGAGCATACATATCAATATTCATGGATCATACCTTTTGTGCCACTTCCAATTCCTATTTTAATAGGAATGGGACTCCTACTTTTTCCGACGGCAACAAAAAATCTTCGTCGTATGTGGGCTTTTCCCAATATTTTATTGTTAAGTATAGTTATGATTTTTTCGGTCGATCTGTCTATTCAGCAAATAAATAGAAGTTCTATCTATCAATATGGATGGTCTTGGACCATCAATAATGATTTTTCTTTCGAGTTTGGCTACTTTATTGATTCACTTACCTCTATTATGTCAATATTAATCACTACTGTTGGAATTTTTGTTCTTATTTATAGTGACAATTATATGTCTCATGATCAAGGATATTTGAGATTTTTTGCTTATATGAGTTTATTCAATACTTCAATGTTGGGATTAGTTACTAGTTCTAATTTGATACAAATTTATATTTTTTGGGAATTGGTTGGAATGTGTTCTTATCTATTAATAGGGTTTTGGTTCACACGACCTGTTGCGGCAAACGCTTGTCAAAAAGCGTTTGTAACTAATCGGATAGGCGATTTTGGTTTATTATTAGGAATCTTAGGTTTTTATTGGATAACGGGAAGTTTCGAATTTCAAGATTTGTTCGAAATATTTAATAACGTGATTTATAATAATGAGGTTCATTTTTTATTTGTTACTTTATGTGCCTCTTTATTATTTGCCGGCGCAGTTGCTAAATCTGCGCAGTTTCCCCTTCATGTATGGTTACCTGATGCCATGGAGGGGCCTACTCCTATTTCGGCTCTTATACATGCTGCCACTATGGTAGCAGCGGGAATTTTTCTTGTAGCCCGCCTTCTTCCTCTTTTCATAGTTATACCTTACATAATGAATCTAATATCTTTGATAGGTATAATAACAGTATTATTAGGGGCTACTTTAGCTCTTGCTCAAAAAGATATTAAGAGGGGTTTAGCCTATTCTACAATGTCCCAACTGGGTTATATGATGGTAGCTCTAGGTATGGGGTCTTATCGAGCCGCTTTATTTCATTTGATTACTCATGCTTATTCGAAGGCATTGTTGTTTTTAGGATCCGGATCCATTATTCATTCCATGGAAGCTATTGTTGGATATTCTCCAGATAAAAGCCAGAATATGGTTTTTATGGGCGGTTTAAGAAAGCATGTGCCAATTACACAAATTGCTTTTTTAGTGGGTACACTTTCTCTTTGTGGTATTCCACCCCTTGCTTGTTTTTGGTCCAAAGATGAAATTCTTAGTGACAGTTGGTTGTATTCACCGATTTTTGCAATAATAGCTTGGTCCACGGCCGGATTAACAGCATTTTATATGTTTCGGATCTATTTACTTACTTTTGAAGGACATTTAAACATTAATTTTCAAAATTATAGTGGCAAAAAAGGTAGCTCCTTCTATTCAATAAAACTATGGGGTAAAAAAGAAGAGCAAACAATGATTAACAGAAATTTTCCTTTATCCCCTTTATTAACAATGAATAATTTATTAACAATGAATAATAATGAGAAGCCATATAGAATTGGTGGTAATGTAAAAAAAGGGGCTCTTATTACTATTACGAATTTTGGCTACAAGAAGGCTTTTTCTTATCCTCATGAATCGGATAATACTATGTTATTTCCTATGCTTATACTGGTTCTATTTACTTTTTTTGTTGGAGCCATAGCAATTCCTTTTAATCAAGAAGGAATACATTTGGATATATTATCCAAATTATTAACT
>NW_028323043.1:58967-116352 GCF_047325235.1 Durio zibethinus | reverse complement strand
TGGGACTTCCGAAACCAACCTCTTAGACTAGGCGTCCCCAGACGCTCCCACCCGTTGAAATCCGCTTTCAGAACGTAGGCTGGCCTCTTCGCAACAAGCGAAGTAATCTTTTTTACGTCTTATTATGATCCGCTGACAGGGAAAGTAGGTAAACTCACTTGCCCAGACCCAGGAGAAGGGATGCGTTTTGGGTCTCAAGGAGGCAATTCTCCGGTTTCTATTGGGTCAACTGACATGTGATCAATCGAGCTAGACTTTATGAATGAGTTTGAGTTGGGCTTACGAGCGAATCACCCCTTTCCCCTATTCTAGACTAGATGCGGAAAATTCTCTGCCTCTATCACCTATCTGTGCACTAACTCCTGGGCAAAAGCCCCTGTCTCTGTAACAAATATCGCCACGGGAAAAAGCTTTAGTAAAGCAGTACTGAACTGAGCTACGGTCTTCTCCCTCCCTTCTTCTTATCCCGCTCATGCCCTACGACTACTAGGTCACTCACTAACTTCCTTAAGAGGTGCCTAATCAGGATATTGCTTCAGGAAATGCATTAACACCGTATTCTATCAAAGAGCCTATTAAACTTGGATTCAGCTTTCACTCAACAGTCTGGCAACTTCCTTTACTGGTCGAAAGAAGACTAGTTGCCCTTCTTCTCTAAGCTCTAAGTCAGTTCTTTCTTTACGAAGAGGTTCTTTTATCAATGTCATTATCTTCCCTTCCTCGCCTCGGGAAAGGAACTAATACCAGTCTCGATCTCCTCTAGGGCCAAATAGAAGTCAATTAGTCCTTCTCTCCCGCATTGCTAGTCTTACTCTTTTACCTTCTTACCTGATTTCACTAGTCTCAGGGACATCTCTTTACATCTGGCCATTCCTTCTTACCTTTTTAATGAACTCCTTAGGCCGAGAAAAGGCATTGGTATGCCTTATTTTGCCTGCAAGGGTATAAGAAGAAGTAAGGAAAGCGCAGCTTTCGCTTTCCCGGGATCTCCCCTTGGCTTACTGGATTTCCTGATGCTACATAAGCGCTGTGGGATAAGGGTTGTTTTAAGGACATTTGCTGACATTCACCATCAAAAGGAGGAGAGGGCGATTTGCCAATTTCGGACATGTTAATAGTGAGGGCTATTTCGCCTAGCTAGTGTAACCCCGGATTAACAGACCATGCCCCAGTTCAATTCGAAACCCGTCTCGGAAGAGAAGGAGCTGCTATTGAAAACGGTCTTGGCCCTGGGATAGGAAGAGCAGGCATGCCATGAGTTAAGATAGACCAGACCCACGGACAGACATTGTTGAGGAAAGATCAGATGGCATCTCTTAGCAAGAAGTTAGAATCCCTAGCCTTGAAGGTGGCGAGAGGTTCTACGAAGCCAAGGAATGCTTACCGAAGCGAAATGTTAACTACTTGAATAAGAAGACCGGTAAGATTGAGCTTTCCCCCGGGTAATTTGGGATTGAAAGTATCTAGGTACCAAAGGCCGATGAAACTATTTCAAATGGGTTGATACCTTCGCCCATCGCGACTCTTGTTTTGCTGCTTAAAGAGAGGGTTTATTTACCTGCCGACTAGAAGATGTGTGCCATTAAGGTAACTTGGAACGTCCACGGTATAGCTTAGGAATCAATAAAAAAATAGATCCTAGAATACATATAGGATAAAAGTGTTATTATCTCAACGGAACCTAAGAGCGAGTTCATTTCAGCGAACCAACGAGGCTAATATCTAGACTGAATGGAGCTATTATATAGAAATAGAAGTTCATCCTCATCGTACGGAACGATCATTTCAGTAGAACGAAATACAATACGTTCCCATGCTATGTGATCGAACCTTTCACCAAGATATGGGGGGGGGAACCTTTGAAAAAAGAAGAAACCTTCTTTCTCAAAAAAGAGAGAGAGAGAGTCAAGATCCAGATATAGAAAGAAGTGAAGTATTCTTAAGTAACTTAGTGCAATGAAGGCTAAGACTTATCTTAAGTGAACTTAAAAAAAATTCATAGATAGTGAAAAAAGAGAAAAGATCGAAAGCCACTCCAATTGGTTCGGCTGCACTGACATCAAAGCACTTAGCAGTTGCTTATTAGAAAAGAAAAGAGCAATCTCAAAAAAGGAGCGGGAAAGAGGCCCACGTCCTGCCAGAGGGTTATACCATGGGGACAGCATAATTATAAGGATATAGCACTTCTATTATATTATAAGGAGATAATAAAAGATGAAAAAAAAAATCCTAATAACTTGTAACTTGATGGCACTTGTTCGGCTGCTCCTGGCACGAGAAATTCTTATCGAAGCACTTCTTTTTTCTTCAACTGGCCTACCAAAGAAGGCAACTAGCCTGGCAAAAAGAATCAACTGAAACTGGATTGACCTTGATTCTTTTTGCAACCAAAAAACACGGGAAAACAAAATGAGAGCAGGATTCAACAGGCTGTTAGGAAGGGAAATCCGATTGCATTCAAAATCCCGAGAAAACGCAAAATCAAATAAAATTTTATTTTTCTTAGGAAGGAAATTTTATTGCAACTCAAAATCCCGAGAAAACGCAAAATACCATAACAATTACTGAAACTTAGGAGTGAAATCGGATTGATACCAAAAATCTCGGTAAAACGCCATATTTTATGGAACATTTTACTAGATTTTTTTAATAGAATCATATTTTTTATTATAATAAATAATGTTTTGTTCTAAAGTCTTATTCAACTTCTACTTCTTTCGAACTCTTTATGAAACTTCTTCTCTTATGATATTGAATTTCGAATTTGAGAATAGCCGAAACCACGCAGCCAAAGTCCTATCTTTCGTCTCTCGTTACGGTCAGCAGATAAATCATAGAGTGCTTTGCTTAGAGAGTATTTCAAACCGGTAGATCAGAGTTTTGTTTGCGTTCAGTTCCTTCCCGGTAGGCGATGTAGAAAAAAGTCTTGTTGTTGCTGGGCTCGTCAAGCGGCTCATAGTGAAAGTGAGTAATAAGTATCTAGTCCAGTGGATAAAAGAATCTATACTTTCAGTAAGCTCGTGAGGTACTCTTTCTTGGGAAAGCCGCTCTACAGGTAAGAAGGTCAGGCTCACGGAAGGTGCCGCAGACCGTAGAGAGAGTTTGAGTTCAGTTCGCCTTACTCAATAGGGCAAGCGCTAGTTAAAGTAAGTTTCGGTTAGCGGGACAGCTGGAAGTCGAGGGTGACTTTCAAGCAATAAGTAGGCGCAGTTGGAAAGCGGTGCGCTCAAGCCTTTATGGATAAATAGGTAGTTAAGCAACAGAAACTCTTCTTTGCGGTGAGCGGTACGTCTAAGTTCCGGGAATCGCAGAAAAATGGATCTTCCGGTAGTGGAAGGCGAGATGTAGGCCTATCGAAAGTGAAGCTACAAAATACAATCCGATTATCGTTATTCAAGCGGTATCCTCAGAGAACTTTAAAGGAAGCCCTTTCGCTTCGCTCAAGTGACTACGTTCCTTTAATGAAAGCCGGACCTGAAGAGACGTAGGCCGAGACTAGAGTCCGATCCGAACCTTCACTTTCACCTGAACCCTCGATGTTTAGTGAGGAACAACCAACATGCGAATGCGAGTGCAGATGTATCTTTTGCTTGCGATCAATCTAGTGAGCTCTTTCTGAGCCCTTTCAAGTCCATAGCATAGTAGGCTTTAGTTTAGACTGAAATCTTTGTCTTTCTGGGCCTTAGTCGAGGGAGGAGAGCGAAGCGACCAAAAGAGGAG
Source organism: Durio zibethinus (assembly GCF_047325235.1). Taxonomy (NCBI): domain Eukaryota; kingdom Viridiplantae; phylum Streptophyta; class Magnoliopsida; order Malvales; family Malvaceae; genus Durio; species Durio zibethinus. Next base: position 112,632 of record NW_028323043.1, on the reverse strand, counting down.
AAGAGCAGTAGGCTAGACAGGGTGTTACGAGAATAGGTAGAGAGAAATTCGACTCGTGATTTTCAATCAATCAAGGAATGGTTCCTGGATCCTGGTAACCAGGAATGGAGCTTTCGAAGGCAGGCGTACATCCATTACGCACCTTCCCAAAGACAACTGATTCAAGAACAGCAAGAACAGCTGCTCACTCGGTCGTAGGGAAAAGGGTAAGTGATAGTCATCCATCGCCTTGAGCTCCGCCTGGTCTGGGATCGAGCCCTTCCTAAGGATCATGGGTCACGAGATTCGAATTAGTTCAAATCAAATACAAATAGGCCCTCTGCCCTGATTCAACTTCTCCCAAGGTTTCAACTAAGTCAGCACCTTTGAAAGCTGTCCAATAGGCGTAGATCTGAGTAAGCAATCCTCGTAAGAAGACTTTCATTAGCAGTCCCGCATCTGAGTGAGACTTTCCTTCTAACTTAAACAAGGGCTACTTCTAAAGCTTCCCCTCTGTCCACGAGTAGAAATTTTTTATTGACAAGTGTCAAACCCAGAAGCAATAGTCGGAGATTTTTTAAGTGGCTAGCTTGAGTGGAGTGGTCTTGTTCAACTGCTAACAAGAATAGCTTTTCTCTTTCGACTGGGAACTGCCTACCTTTGGTTTGGTACATAAGTAGTAGTTGATCCCGGAAAGGGTCAATCAAGGGATAGGCTTGATGCTAGATCCGCTTTAAGGGTTTACTCAGCATAAGAATAAGTAAGTAGTTCGACTAGCTGTTTTCTCTTTACTGTTCTCTTCTCCTCCCCCCCATTACTGGAACCGACGAAAGGCGAAAGTCTGATTACCTGTTATTCAAGTAGTAAGGCTTGGTCTTGTGTGAGTGAAAGAACCCGGCACAATCTCCTTAGCAAGAGATGAGTTGCCTTCTGAAGATTGAAATTATCTCTGGGAATCATATCCCCAAGCTCTCACTCTCAAGGGTTCAAAACGTATTCGTTGCTAAGAATATTTTTAATCAAATACGTTTTAGGGACTCATCCGACTATTTACCTGAGCACCTTGCCTTCTTTCCTTGCTTTGGTGCTAGCGTATATAAAGTAGTAGACCTCGGCTCCTTTTTTTTAGCTTTCTGTGGTATGGCTCGTGGTCTAACTCTTAGTAGCTGTTCTATCCTTCCCTTTCTTTCTTCCTTATCCTTAGCAGTAGGAATTGGATATAGAACCGATAGGAGTCGGAGCATTCGTTAACAGAGATAGAGATGGATTGGCTTCGGTTGACCTTCTTACTATGGGAATGCTTGAAAAAGCTCTTTTTCCATGGTACCACTTACTTTACTGTTGATGACGAAAAAGACGCTGTTTATGAAACGTGTCCGATTTGAATGGGTGTCTATGAAGGGAACTTTCAACCGGGAAAATGAAACTTTTCTCAAATGGATAGAAAGTATCATAAAAAAAGCTCTTTTATATCCCTCTTTAGTTTCAATGCTCAATGGCTCAGTGGCAGCCAGTTCAATGTCAGCTAGATTTCCACGTTCAAGCTCTAATTCAATCAGTCAAGCAGCAAAGACCGCTACTAGAAGATATAAAATAGCTACGGCTACGGATTGACCTTTTTTACAAGAACAAAGACTCTTTTTTTACTATGGTGTTATGTCGAAAGAGAGAGCTGACCCTAAACAGAGAGAGGAGAACGCAGAGCTTGTGAACAAAAACAAAGAAAGCAGATCACAGAGCTAGCTTTAGCCGAGAAAAAGGCGAGTAAGGAGAAAGGAGGCTGCTGAGCAAGAAGCAAAGAAGGCTGCATACGAGTAAGCCCACTTTGGTCGCTGTTCGAAAGAGTATACGGGTTGAGGAATTCCCATCTTTTCTTTTCTATTTTTCTAGCTGATATTGTAATGCATGACATGGATCAATAAAATATTCGCCTTTCCCCTAAAAAAATGCTAGATCATGGAAAATCCAATTACTAAGGCATGATTACGACTACGTGAATGCATGATTAATAGATACCTAATTTTAGAAAATAAACCATCATGGGAAAAGGAAAATCATGCTTTAAAAAGGAAAGAACACTAGATATCAAACACCCATAGTGAGACTCCATGGAAACCATCCTACTTGTAAACAAGGCAGAAGTTTGAGAGGCTAAGACGAAGCCCCCTCCATGATTGAAAAGAAAGAAAAGGTTGAGTTTGCACCAAAACAAAAGCCTTCTCATAGGAGATAGGGGAAACTGTTGGAATGCATTACAATAGGTCCGAAGTCATATCTAGTAAAAATGGAGTGATTTTCTTTAGGGATCGAAAAATTCAGCTTCTCACAATCCCAGGGAAAGGATGTCTTAACCATACGGGTCAGAGTCGCCGTATTGGTCTAAGCGCTCAACCGCGTTCCTGTGCGGTACTACACCCACCACCGCCCTTGGAGGCATATAAGACAGACTACGCGCTAACAGCTTGAGCAACAAGGCGTAGCTTTTAATATGGTAGCTGACGCTAGGATTTGGGAAGAATATACATGAGAGTCGTGAGTGTGAGGAGAAAGAGCCTTCCCATTTGCTAGACCCAGGTATGCTAGTAGCTTTTCAGCTATCACTTCCTAGATGGAGCTCTGACAGGAGGACCTCTGAATGCCATTGCTATAAGCCGTACGTACCACCGCCGTCTTCAGCCGCGCAGAAACTTTATCTCGTGCTATGGCGTGCTTTTGAGCGCATTCATTGCTTTGAGGGATTGGTTGTGAGCAAGGAAGCCTTGAGTTGGGCGCGTAAGGTTAAGGGTGGTGTGGGTTTTCGATGGATAGCTTTTTCAATCTCTATCATAGGTTTGATAGATCTGAATCTTGTGTTTATGGGCGTGTATGGATCCCCCCCAGCTTTGATTGCTTTTCACCTTTTCATATAATGAAAATTGGTTTTATACCATTGACATTGATAGTTGTAAACAGATAGATAGTGTGCATTGATGGATAGCAATGGTAGTTAAGAGCATTCCTTTCTTTTCTAGGGCAAGATGGTCTCTTTCTTCCTTCCCTTATTCCCGCTGCAGTTGAGGGAGAAGCATTGAGCAAGTCAAGGAGTCGAGACAGTCTTAGCTACAATCTCTGCCCTTACCGGAGTATCCCCCCTTTTCGTCTGAAAACAGAATAGTCTTTTATCGAATCGTTCTCTTTTCAAGGGAATAAGAATACTATATAAGACTGACAACTTGTTCTGTGGTATTTTACCTAATGCTAATGAGTGAGACCTGAGTATACTTTTTCTATAGAGTGCCAACCTAGTATATAGTAGAAGATGTGACATCCATGTACTGAGTCGTCAAATGAGCCACGTTAAGAAAGCCCATTCTTATACGCATTGGCCCACAGGGTGCCCCACCTAACGTCCTTGTTACGACTTTTCCCCAGTCGAAGATATAAGGGTAGCACCTACTTGTTAAGACGGGAGCGGCCTTTTCTTTTAGTTTTAGGCAAGATTGGATCGATTGGGCTTAGTGAGCGAACTACCTCTTCTCCCGTACGGGTACAGGCGAGTTCCTCACAACACTTAAAAGAGGAAGGAGTCTTTGCGAATTCAGTATATATGTAATATGACCAATCGATAGATAGGTGGGAATGAACAATCCCTAGCAATCCTAGAAGAAATCCTACGACAATCAATAAATGAATCATGCCTTACAGGCCCAATCCTTTATGTCATGAATCATAAGCATTCCAACCATTCCGTTCCTGTGTAGGTGAAGCAAGGAACTATCATGTCTAACCGAGACCTGTGCTCGAGATGGTTCGTTCATGTCATTTCTTCTCCGAGCAGTGCTTCCATTCATGGATTCTCGGTCCTGTACCCGGTGGTTGTTCAACATCGACTTTTTTTCCTTGTTAGTAGCAATTCCTAGCCCTAGCGCTAACGACTATAAGTTTACTAGCAAGCTGTAAACGACTGAAACTACAGCACAGAATCATTTAGTTTTCACCTATCCTAGTAGTAAGCGAAACTACGGAACTCAAACTAAGAGAATAGTAAAGATCACCGCAATGAACAGAAACAGGTGACCTTTCAAAGTGAAGAAAATCAGTGGATTGGCGCACTAGAACTCGTTAGAACGGGCGTTGAGAAAAAAGCATTTCATTGACGATAGGTAGCCCGCCTGCCTTTCCTTAGCCCACAGAACTCAGAAATCCACTTTGACTCACATCGCTTCTGCCCCTTTCACTCTTGTCTTCGATCTGAAGCAGGCCGGAGAGAGGCAGCCGTGGCTGATGAAAGAGAGTCAACTTACCCCCCTTCTGCTTCGCTTGAGCTTCTTCTTACTTTGGTCGAGTGAGCATCACTTCTTTGATTATCCCCTCCCCAGAGACTGAAGTTGCTAACAAACGGGCTAAAAGCTTTGCTGAAAGTGAACTGAACTACTCCCGAGAACGAGAACTCGATTTGAACTTCGACGGAGCTTCCGAATTCAACGATCGGCTTCGTAGCCCCAGCTTCCTACTTTTCTTTTCGGGTGAGCGACTGACCGCCAAAAGCCTTTCGAAAAGCACTTTCTTGGCTGAACCTGCCTTCTCTTTTCATGTAGTTCCTGGGGCTTAAAAATAGCATTTCTTCTCAACTTCGTCGAGCCTTGCACCTCCCCCTCTTTCTCAAATCAAAGGCCGGAGCGAGGAGTAGAAAGCACTTCTGCAGTAAAGTTGTTAGCTGGGGAAACGTAGAATTGCTCTTGCTTTTTGACCTATCTGCTTCGAAGTCCGCTTTCCAGCCTTTCAATACGCGCGCTTTGATTATGAGGCATTGGTTCCTATATTAAGTGGCCAATCCAAGGAGTTTAATGTTCCCAACCTTCTCGATCTCTTGAATGAGTTTAATCTGGTTGGGCGGGTTATAGGCATAGTTCCGGGGGGCTGCCAAATTTCTTTCTTTGGCGGGTAGGTTTTCGTCAACAAGGAAGGCCTTATCTAAATCTAAATAATAGAAAAGGGCGACCTCGCCGAAAGGCTACGTTCGATTCTGACAACAGATAGGGCTACAGCCCAACCCTACCTTAACTCAAGTAAGCAGCATCTTGTTGGCGTAGGTTGTAAGGCTAGGGAAAGACCGAATGAATGCATTTGCAATAGAGGTAAAGAAGTAGGCACTTGTGAATGAAGGACGAGAGCCGAAAGAAAAGAATCACCGGGGCGCCCGATCCTGCTTTTCTTCTTTCGGGTTCAAGGCGCAGGGGGGAAGCAAGTCTATCTGGGTGTTCCCTCCGGGGAAGGCTTTACTCACCCGCCTCCCGGGCGGAAGTCGGTCTCTCCGCTACTTGACGAGAGGACACACTCTCTATTGCAGTCAAAATGCGATTGAGCTGCTCTTCAGAAGCAATATGTAGATGCAGCTGCTCTTGCTGCTTTATCAAGTAGTCCCCCCTTACGGCTATTCGATTATAGGAAGAAAGAAATGAATCTATTCTCCTAGTCACCTCTTTACTCTTTACGTCGAGTCTCCAGGCCCGGCTGTTCAACCGACTGCTCCCTCCCAAAAAGGTTATTTTCCTCTAAGGAGGGGAGCGAGGGTACAGAGGGTATCGGTGTTAAGGAAGAGGGCACCGAGGGAAAAGATCTCAGAGGAGAGTCAGCGGGAACCGAAAGTAGCATGATTGGAACTTCATAGCGCTTGGAAAACTACCGATACGCGAAAACCTTCTCTTACTATTCTTATTCTCATCTCTTACTTATTTTCTATGATAGAGGGGCTTGGATAGCGGAAATAGTAATCGTATACAGTCTCTTTTTAATTAAGATATTAATTGTTTGTGAGATTGATCACTCCTAAAAGGAGCCTTTCTCTTATTATACGATTACGATACCCACCAAATCAGAGTAGGCAAGGGCAAAGTTCTCAATTGGTTCAAATCCAAAAAGTTTCATTTTACCCGGTTGCAAGTACACTTCCTTTCCTAAACTGGCATCCAAATCGGACAAGTTCGCGTTTTCCCGGTTGAAAACAGTAAGGGAGGATGATTGAATAGCAGGAAAGATTGGCTTCATTCCTATTTTATTCCCAAGCCAGCAAGAATCACTCTAACAACAGATATAGAGACAATCGCTATGAATGGAACACTGACTAAATATCGATGAACCGCTTCTTCAACTATTTCATAGCCCCCAATGGAAAGCCTAAAACCTCACTCCTCCAATCCTTCCTCGGACATAAAAATAAATAGTGTAAGAAGAAGAGCGGTTAGGATCACACTGGATATTGTAACAAGACCAGAAAGACCGGTTAGGAGAGCAAGGGATATTACAACAACGCTTATTGCTAAGACTGCTTATTCAAGAGCGCATACTGGTCTACGAGTACTAGGCATGCCTCCACCTTCCTCCAGGAGTTCAGTTTCTATTGAGTCAGATCTGGGATTAGTTTAAAAATGAATCTCATCCGTGAAAAAGAAATGAATTGATAGAGTCAGATTCATACTTAATCTATCCCACTAGCACTAGCTCGACGTCCCTTCTTTTCTTCTAGCACAACTGCGGATATGAACTCACCATCAAGAGCGGTAACCCCAAGAGTTTATATTCTCGATGCACCGCCTTAGCAATTGAATCACTAAGAGAACACCGCCTACGATCACTCATACTCCAAGACGGTTACTGTAAGAGAACTGGCACCGATATGCCAACAGGACCAGAAAGACCGGTAATTTCTCCAACAGCTTATTCTTGGTTACACATGTAACCCCCCTTCTTGAAAACAAGCCATTCTTGCAAGGACCGCTTATTCCTATAAAACCGCTCCGCATCTAAGATCACGAGATGCATGAGCTTGTCAGTGCCACAGCTCTATTCTATTTTATTTAATAAGGTCTTTCAGAGACTTATAAAAGGGCTTCTCCTCACAAGAATACACGGAAGAGATAGACGCCTTCTCCACCCACAATTGGACTCAACAATCTCTTTTATCATAATAAAGGGAACAGGGGACTTAGGGTTTCAGCGTGCCAAATCCCATCCCTTCTCCCGTAGAGTACCCGTATCCTGTCTTTCTGGCATATATCTCTTTTTGTGCCTATACATCTGGTAATGGATGCCCATTCCCGGGATTTATGCCATGATATTGAATAGCGAACTTTCTTTCTGAGGTGTGGTCTATCCGAATAGCTAGAAGCAGAGCGATAAGAAGAAGAGCGGTGGGTTTCCAAGAACCGGAGATGGTGTTCTCTATATACGGAACAGCACGAACAATCCTTGACCTTTCGATTGAGGGTCTTCATCAGTGGGCTTCCCCTTTTTCAATCACCTCCTACCTTATGGAAAGCCCCAAAAGGCACACGAGTGCCTTTGATAACCGCACAGGAACGCGAATGTATACGAGAGGCGATCTTTGATTACCGCAGGACGTAAACAACAGATAGTGAGTCTTCTACCTCTCGGTGCATTCTTTCCTGGACCCTTAGCTTTTACTAAGTTAAGGCGATTTGAAGAGGCTGAATCTAAATAGGAGAAGTAGACAAGAGGCGGGCACTGAGACATCCAAATCAACATATGAATCGGGATCCGTATAGTAGATAGGAGGTTTTTTTTTTCCAGATTCTGTTTCCTTGAACAGGGCTCGGGTCTTGCCTTTGATCTTTCAGGCAAGGCTCGACTTGAGGAAGAGCAAGCACAAGAAGCTGCTGCTAGACCGTAGAACCAAAAGCCTGGCAGGGCGCACCAAGGAACTAAGACTGTATAAACAGCAACCAGATAAGAAACCAGAGCCCGTTAAGTATTAAAAGATTGTTTTTGAGAAGCCAAGTGAGAAACCTCAAACCCCTTGTACATCACTGTGCACATGGACGGTTGCCCAGTTTCAAGAGTGCTTGTGGATAACGGTGCTGCCCTAAATGTGATGCCCATCACCATGCTGAAGGTCTTGGGTAAGACTGAGTAATTATACCAAAAGATGTCAGTATGTCCGCTTTCGCAGGAGGATGAAACAAGAGGATGCTTGCCTGTGGAGCTGACAGTTGGCCAAAATAAGGTCATGGCCCCACGCGCTACACACAAGAATGAATTCGGTAAACTCTTTATGCAGGCAGCCTATCCAATCAGATCACGTATTGGATAAGATGTCGTTCCGTCATGTACATGTATTCGGTTAACCATTTTCTCCCCGTCTTCCCGTTCTACTGTCCCCGGACATTCGTTGTTCTGGGGTTGGGTCGGATAGGACCAGCTTTATGGATCTTTTTTTTGATCTTAGCTTTGAGTGAAGGTGCCGCTGTGAAACGATTTGCTGCTGTTAGAAAGGAACGCTTTAATTGAGCTCTACCGATATAGAGACGAAAGAAGCGATAGGGCATAACATCATGGTCCGCCTAACCAGCCCCTCTTTATCTTTCTCCATAGAAGCAAGAAAGGGCATGAATGAGCTAAGAGAGATTGGCAAGGTTGAAATAAGAGTCTTTCTAGCGTCTTTCGCGGTCTGTTATTAGAAGTAGAAGAAGGAAGGGATAGGTGGTAGACTGAAGACAAACCCATTCAACTAGAGGTAAAGTGCGGACTTGTGCTCCTGTTTTGGAAAACCAAGAGAGTCGATCTTCTTTATGGTTGAAGGGGGCTATTTCCAGGCGGATAAGACCATCGCATCGAGAATTCTAGGTCGGGCAGCCTCTTGCAAACTGGTGTATCTTTAGTCTACGATCTCCTTTTTCGCCGGGGTACAAATTCATCCGTAAGCGAGACTTTCTATTCTTCGGACAGTTGGAATTCACTCCAATAGTAAATGTCTTCTATTCCTGGCTCCAAGGCTTCGTTACAAGGATCAGTCTGGCTTTCTCGGATTGGAATCCATCTTGTGACGGGCCTTCTTTTAGCCATATACCGACTTGCTTTGCTAGCGATGGCTTTTCTCTTACGCTGTCCTATGAACCCAGTTTTTCCATCATCAGCTTTTTTAGAGCCATCCATAATGCTAGCAAATAAATTATTCATGTAATGCCATTTAAAAAATCCAAAAAAAGCCCAAGATCCCGGATAGGAAAAAGAAAGAATCTATCTCATGGAGGAGGAGAATCTGCTTCCACAGATATAGTGAGCGACCAGAGGTATGAAGTGGGTCGACTAAAAGGAAAAAGTACGGGATAAGACTTAGTGCAGCTCGACATTTCACACTCGACGAAAGACTGAATGCTGGGCTTCGGGGGGAATCCATAACAGACTCCTCCTCTTAAGTAGGGCCCTGTCTTGCTTTAGGGGGAAGACTCTCTCATCTTGGACTCCAAATAAAAAGTCTTCCAGTTATAAGAAAGTGTGATCATTGGTCCGATCTTTCCCAAACACGCTAGTCTTCCTTCCCTGCTCCCTCCTTCCCTATCCTGCTTTTTGCTGAGCGAGAGCCTTCCTCCAGCTCTTTTCTATCCACAATTCGACTAAAAGCTATGGCGACGAGGCACTGTAGCCCGATAACTACCAGCGAGCGATGATTGAAACCGGCGTCCACCCGTGAAGAGGGAAAGATTTGAAGAAAGCAAACCTGAGTCACATGCCCTTCTTTTTTAATTGTTGTAAGATGGCTTGTGATGTGCCAGGTCTCTTTCGCTCCATGGTTATAAAGCAAAGGAGCCCCCATAGTTTCTCTTTGGAGTGAAATCCTGTCCCAGGAATGATTCATTATCAGAACGAGGGGCAGTGGTCAATCTATAGCTCAAAGGTATATTCTTCAGGAAGAGTTTTTTTTTTTCGCACTTCTGAACTCTCGCTCTTCAGCGCCTCGGTCAAATAGATAGATGATTCATCAATAGCAGCATCCCTTTTATTCTTTCTGGCGACTAGCTATTTTCTTCCTAGAGTAGGATTCGAGTAGCGGTCCGAGAAGTTGAGAAAAATGAATATTATGTCAGTGAAACATCTGAGTAGCTACCATTAACCGAGAGAAAAAGCGCTTTTCCAGTTGGATTCTTATTCATCGCAATATGGAAAATATCTCTGGCATCGTCACTTCTCTTGCACCTAATACTTGTACTTCATTCATCGGTACAAGAATTGAAAATGGAATGGCATAAAGAAAGTCTCGCTCAGCTCAACCATCGGCTATTGGAGTGAACATGGGACATAGGAATAGCTCGGGGAACGAAGCAATTGCTCAGATAAAAGCTAAGGCAGTGTAGCACCTGCTGAATCATATAGAGTTTGTCCCAAGGCTTGAAGTGAACCAATCTTCTGATTCACGAATCAATGGGCTAGGGTAGAACTACCGTCTTACCCCTAGTTGACCATTGCCATAGCGAGAGAGAAAATCTTCCTTCGGGCGAGTCGGACGTCGATCAATCTATGAACGGGTGGCGGGCAGGGTAAGAAGAACTCTAATATAAGAAAGGTTCGTCACACTGGTCGATGTAGATCTTACGTGAGCCTATGGATTGCCTGATCACGAGATCCTTTTGCTGTCACCATGCCTCTTGTAAGAGCTAGGAAACTCTCTCCAAAGGCTCTAAAAATTTACGTGAGAATTCGATCATTTTCTTCATATGGAGCAGAGAAGACGGGTTTGAATGAATGGTATTCAATGAATGAGTATCTATTCTACTAGCAAATAGCTAGATGCTAAACAAAGTCAAGGCAACTTAGTGGATCATACCGATTTGCCATGGCTATAGCTAGCAGCAATGGCGAAGTTTTGGATCTCGCGGAATAGGCCGTTCGTCTTGAAAGAGAGGATTCATGGATATCGGGCAGGTCAAGCTCTAGTCTCACTGTTTATGCGGATTCTATCTTGCTTGAGAAGGCAGCTCCGGGGAAGGGAATGAAAGGAAAGGTCCCATCTTGCTGCTTGTGAAAAACCAGGTCAAATCTCACCGGTCAAAGAAAAGAACCCTCCACGTTATACGTTATATACGTGACCCTTCGCTGACAGGCACAAGGGAAAGATAGATCCTGAGTGAAAAGAAAGCGATTCGTCCATCATTGATATGCTTTCAGGTTCGTTCATTCAGCTTAAGCATCCTATTAATCTGTTTGACTTCGTTCAGAAGAAACGGGCGAAGAGGATCGCTCAACACAGTTTGGTACGCCCCTTACGGTTATTCACTTGGTATGGCAAAAGTGCCTAATGTTCTCTCTTTCCTTCCTTTAATTTAAAGTGGAATTCTTTTTTATCAATGATAAGGAATATCCATATAGTCTAAGTACCATTGGTTAAATTCCCTCTATTATTTTGCATCTCTTTTTCTGACTGGCAATCAACCATTGAGCGAGGTATCTCGGGATTGGAAAGGAAGCGATATCTATCTTTGATTGGTTGCATGTGCTCTATCTCTCGTCTTAGTTCACTCTGTCTTCTTTCTGGACTTTCTTATCTAAGAGCCAGCCTTAACGGCCTTGAACCGGACTAATTAACGGCCTTGCTCTTTTATTACTCTATTTAATAGAATGGAATGGAGCTTAATCCTATTCCTCAAACAAAGACGATCAGGCCCTTCTCAGTCAGAAGGAAAGCCCCTGACGCCCTTGCTTCTCCTTATTAGTAAAGCTGCTGCCCTGCCTTTCTCTAGTTGGTCAAGGGTACAAACTTCTCTTTTTATAATTTTTGTATTCCATTCCCTGTCCCGCTAAACACAAATCTTTCTTTTCATTTTATATATCCCATGGGCGTATAGACAAAATAGAAATTAAAACTAAGTAGGTTTCGAAATGAAATAGCCCATTAAGTAGAGGAGTCAAGGGCCCGCACACGAAGGAAAGGCGGTCTTTCGGTTCATTGGTCTGGTCTTTCGCTTGTACGTACATCGGCTTGTTGGTGCTTGGAATAATAACCTGCGCTAGGCGCTCAATTTGTAGCTTGGTTAAGTTGTTTCGTTAGGTTCATGAGGAGTTAAAGGCGGACATGGGAACATGCAGTATGTCAATCACAAATCAGCTGTTGAGGCTCTTGCGGCGCACGCGGTACATGTGGCTCTTTGAATAAAAGCTGTTGCTCTTGTTGGTATACAGGCCGGCTAATAGAATAGTATGGGAAATCTGGGAAAGAGGAGTAGACAATCTGGGAGGTACAGGCCCGGCCCGACGCACGAAGCAAGAGGAAATAGGTATAGGCTGGATCAATAAAAGAAAGATAACGAAAGTGTACAAGATTCCAATCGGGCTGGCTCAGAAGGAAGGTGGCGGCGAGGAAGGGTATTTCGAATCTCGATCAAATAGCATAGCACGGGACCGTGCCAAGCTGTAAGCATAGCGAGTTAGGTATTGGCTTTCTTTTCACTACCAGAATCAGCAGTTGGCCTATTGTTGATCAAAGTCTGGGTTGGCGGTCCCTAGTTATAGATAGGCTTTCGCCTTCCTTTTTCCGTCCAACGAGGATTTGAGTGTTTGGAGAATTCTTCCTATTTGACCCGATGCCGTACCCTTCATGTGTTCATGATACAGGGCCGGGGTACATATTCCACAAAAACAAGGTTCGACTACGAGGATTGATAACTTGTTCATTTTGTAACCTTCACCTCTATCTACACAGTTTCATTTCTACGTCTTCGACGAGCAAGACTTCACTGCTGACATAGGGTGAGGTTTCAACAGGGCAAGCGGAGATTATCCAACCTGCGGTCAGCTATGATATACTCAACTTCTTCTTTTCACCTCCCTCTTCGATCGATCCGGAAGACGTTCCCTTAGCAGTTGACATCTCAACAGAGTCCTCCGGTCGAGTTGGAAAACAACCCTTGAGACCTACGAGCTCCTAAAGCAAAGAAAGAAATAGACAGACTTAGACGAGGGCATCTTGAACCCCTCTCCCTACGGTCGAGTTAGCCCATGACCTCAAGATCAAGAAGAGCCAGCCATACATAGAAGACAAGGGAAGACCTTGCTCGACCAAATGAACGTAGCAGCAGCATCATGAGATAGAACCCGGTCCTGTCCCGGCTGTCCATCTGTGGAACATGGGGCTGAAGACCTCTAGAGTACCTACTAGAAGAAAGACAGAACCACTTGGCTAGGGCTAGGGGGACCAAACCATTAGGAGGAAGAAGCAGATGGAAGACAGGGTCACTTGTGAAAGAACTAGCCGAAGGGGACCATCACAGTTGGGGCGGTGGATGACAGGCTAGCTCACCAAGAACATCAGGAGAGGTTGGGGAAGACTTGGCTGCGGCAAGTCAAGGAGAGGTTAGGTCAAGGGATTTCAGACAGAAGTCCCATCAATCAGAAGAAAAGGATGTTCCAGGAAAGAGGGGAACAAGGATATCCAAAAGAATAGGCCTTGAAGGAAGGCATGAATGAGGGGAGACCGGTCTAAGGGCTGCAAGATATGCTACAAGGTTGAATCAGTCCACTAAGGGATGACCTCTTATACACGATTTCAGCGAAGTGTTCAAGTCAAGGACTTAGGCGATCAAAGAAAAGAAGACTTGAAAGAAAAGCCTTCTATCCCACAGCTAAGGCATCCATCCAATACAGATAGAGCGTCATATACAATTACTCTATCCTTTGGAAACCACCTATTCCTCTCATCGACTACCTTCACTAGGGTCAAGATTCATGGTTTTCTAAGGGCGGCCCATTAGCTTCCTTTGATGGAGCAAGGGATTGCTTTCGTCTCTTTCCTTCTGGGCCAGGAATGGAAGTTGTCGTTAAGCTTCTTTGGATCAATCGATAGTGTGCTTATCGCTCTACTTCGCTTGATTCTCATGCCAGTGGACTCGTCGCTCAGCTTTAGGCCTTATTAGCTTCATTTCTGAAGTGAGCATGAAGTCCGAATTGAATAGATACTGAGAAAGCGTCTTTCGTGATGAAAGTTGCAAGTTCGGATTCAGGATTGAGAAGCAAAGCGCAGCTGGAGCTGAATCTATTATAGGAGGCGTAGGGTAGGCTCTTTGGATAGATTGACTGGCTTAAGCCGATGAACCAGCTTCTACCACTGACGAGCTAATTCGGACTATGCCTAACTAGAGGAATCAAATCACCTGATCTTGGCTCGGCATCTTTTGAAAGGTAATCCAATATCTGGTAAGAAAGGGCGAGTCGGCTACTCGAAGCGGAGAAGCAAGAGCTCACTCGACCCATAGGAATAGGGAGGAAGTTTCATTCCAAACTGCTCTTAGTTTGAGCTAGGAGATGGGACAATACGCTGTTAGACCGGGAGTTTCAAACTGAGATTTGACTTTCTAGTAAAAAGGGATTTACCAGATCGAAAGAATCCTGTAGCAAACGGGATTGATTCCACTTCCTTGCTGTTAAGTACGTCCCTCTTCTCTCTTGCCGATTCCGAACTCCAGGAGGAGAGTCGCTCAGCCGACTAAAGCTAAAAGCAGAGTTGGAGCTTGGCAATGCAGTTGATCTTCTTGCAGCTGAGAGAGATGCTGGCATTGAATGAAGCGGATTTCCCCCTTATAGGACAGAAAGAACCTTCTATAATGAAGAGTAGGATGTGAGGGAAAGCCCTCTAGTCGAGTAAGAGAACTGAAAGTTTCAAGCCAGTAAAGTCCGTTAGTGGGGGAGTTAACCCGGAGATTCGTCAATCAATTCTTTCTTCTGGAAACGACTAAAAAGAGCAGGAGCAGGGCTTGTCCGGGGCAAGGGATGCAGGTATGTCATAAAGATGAAGCTTTCAAGCGGGGGAGCTGGGCTGTGAAACTCAATCTCCATCATCAAAGACAGGGGCAAGAAGGATGTGATCGATCCCCACCCAGGTAAGGAACGAAAGTCGCTCGACTTCATCAAGGGAAGGGGTTTGAGAATCAATCGACCAATAAGGCATTAGTGAAGATACAGAGGAAGAGAGGTTGAGTTAGTGAGGAACATCTCACACATTCTAACTTACGAAATTAGTGAAGTGAAGAGAGAAGAGAGAGGAAGAGAGGTTATGAGATGAGCAGAAGTATTCCCTTGTTTTGCCGTAGGAGATAGAAGGGATTCAACTTCTTCCTCGAACGAAGTGATAGTATAACTGCTGCTAAGAGTTTTAGAAAGAAGTAGCATCTGTTCCCTCCGCTTAAAAGCTCCCGGTTAGCCGCAGTACGAGGGGTGAACTCCCAACTCCTAGCTACCCTAGTTACTAAGACTTCTAAATGGATTCCCTCTATCTCAGCAGCAAGATAGGCTGCAACTAGACGTAGATCGAAGCTACATAAATTGAGTATGGAATCGAAGCTACCCTTAAGAATAAGGCAGACCTAGCATCCCGAACTAAAGACTCTATTTCGTCTTTCACTTCACCCTTGCTTCCTACTAAAAATGTTCAATCCCTTGCCTGACCTTCCCTCTCGCCCGACTTATGCGTCAGTCTTTCACTCATTCCTGAAAGTCAGAAGCCTAAGACGAGTAAGCAGACTACGCTTTCTATTCCCGCCAGTCAATCCAGGGAAGGATTCCGAGAGTTGACTTTTTTCTAGTAGGGCATTCTTCCCCGGGCATTCTTACCTTAGTTTATTTCGAGTTCACATTGATTGAAGTAAGAGAACAACGCATCAAACGAAAGCAGAGAATCCGTTTTCAACTCGAAGTTAGAGATTTGACTTTCCTGAACCAACTCTGGAAACTAAGAAACCGGCTTTCCTATTTTCTTTGAGCCAAGCTTTCCGGCTAAGTCGAATAGCTTTTGCACCTATCCCATCCCTGTCAGTCGAGTAGTTTACTTTGTGAGTGCCCCACGGAGCGGTACTCCTCCAATAACGCATTGATCCTTTCGGCCATCTGCCCTAACTGAAATGGGGATGAAGGGATAAGGGGTTAAGAGTCATAGGAAAGTTTTACACAAGTAAACTGCAGATAGATTAAGTTAGCTAGGACCCTATTATAATGTTTATAATAAAGGCATTATCTTGGCCGTAGCGTAGAGAGGACTCATAGAGATAAACAGAAACAAGGTTTAACTAAGATCTTTCTATTCGCCCAGTGGCAACGAAAATCCCGAAAGGGAAAGGCCTTGAATCACTCCTTTCCATTCCATTGGGTCTAGCAGGCAAGAGGGGAGGATGCTATCCTATTATGCTATGCCCCAGTTGCAGCGGTGCCGAGATGCCTTCTTAAGGGGGATAAAGTACTCGTTCGCTTAGTCAATCTGCACATGCTGGCCGGGCTAAATATGCAAGCATTTGAGGCCATTTAGGGACCGATGGCTGTGAAGCATGCTGGGAATGAGGTAAGGACCTCTTCTCTCTGACGTAGCCAAAGTGAGAACCATTCGACCGAGGTCGAGATCTAAGCCGGTCTCTAGCACAGGTGCTGCAGTGAAAGATTCCGCCGCCTTGAAGAAAGAGCAAAAAGACTCACTTTGGGTCCATGGCTCCGCCCTTCCCTCCCAAAACGTGAGCGCCTGGCGCGAAAGGTTGCTTTGCTTTACTAAAAAAAAGAATATAAGGAAAAAAGCGCTTGTAGTTTTCTCGCTCGGTGGCGTTGGGAAGTTTTCCCGCGCTTTCCTGGGTCCCCGGCTCCTACGGGATTACCGGAGCGAGCTATGCATGAGAAAAAGCACGGTAGGCGGAATCAAGTTGAAAGTGACAGGGTGGATTGGATTCAAACTCACGGATAAAGAGCTACCGGAGCTTACTTACCTCGGAGATCAAGCTGTGCTTCTCTAACGCCATTCTCTTTTCCTTATCGCTCTGCTTGTCTTCCCAGCCCTCCCACCGCCTTGTGAGCTTAGGAGTGCTCTGTCTGTCGTTCGTATTCTTTCTTCCCCCTCATAGCCCTCCCTTATGGTTCATTCCTGTGTTCCTGTAGCAGCGTTGAGAGATTCCATCAATCCGCCAATATCGATCTCGTTGGGCTGCCTTAGCGGTTCAGAAATGAGTTCTGGGGAATTTAGTTTAATTTGATTGAGTTCGGGAAGCAGGTTCCAATAAATACAGGATCCTATACATAAACTAACTATAACTAATTGGATGGTTAGAGTGGCGGAAAGCGTTTTCGGAGCAAAAGGATCAAACCGCGGCGGACGGAAGGAAGGTAAACGAGACGAAATGGGGTGAACCCAACCTTGTGAAGTTCCTGGAATTAGGGATACCAGTTCACTATTATCTTGAACAAGCACTTGCTCAGTATTAGATTGAATAATCCCTTTAACCTCTTCCGAATTCTCAATAGTAATTCGCATCCCTAATCTTTTTCTTGCGACAAATAAGGAAGAAGAAGAAGGGCCAATGGCATTTTTCAACTTTCAACCCATGAGCAGCGTGAACGGCATGGTGTCTATTCTGACAGACGAGCAGTCGACTTTGATGCTCTACCACCTGCTCACCCAAACTGATATTCATTCTTACTTGGGGTAAATGAATATTTGTTTTCGGCAGTACAACTTGAATCGGCGGAATGTTTTTACTTAACAGAGAGGGAGTCGGGATCTGCGACTCTACCCTTTGATCTCTTCCCTGTCTAGTCGTTATCACTTTGACAAGCATTATAGATACATACGGGATCATCGAGAAAAGTGCTCTTTGTATTTTTAAACTGCATAGCAAAACCGACTCCAACTTCAAATAGAAGATTTTCCATTACTTTAGCGCACGCAGTTCTTGGGTTAATCAGTTCCTCAAGAAGTTCAGACAGAGGAATTGTAAGAATCAAATAAACGAGGGTTTATCCCTCGAAACTAAAATGAAAAGAAAGTAAGTAGCACAAAAAAAATGAAAATAGCTATTAA
Source organism: Durio zibethinus (assembly GCF_047325235.1). Lineage (NCBI taxonomy): Eukaryota > Viridiplantae > Streptophyta > Magnoliopsida > Malvales > Malvaceae > Durio > Durio zibethinus. The sequence continues at coordinate 95,057 of NW_028323043.1, read as the reverse complement.
CTTCCTGCCTATAGGGGCTGTCCTACTTTATCATTAGATCGTGTGAAAAGGTTTTCCCTCTTTCTCTTTCTCGCATATCGGCAGTGCGCTTCCACCATTGAATGATACCTACGTATGCAAACAAAAGCCTTCAACAGAGACAGATTCGCTCAAAATTAGACAAAGAATAATAGAGCCATAGAAGACAGAAAGACTTTTGCCAATTAGGATGATATAATATATATTTATAGGATCGAAGGGAGGCTTCTTCATGCCGCTCTCGCGCATCACACGATTGATTGGTTTGGTTCTCCGCAGTCGCACGGGCTAGGAAGATGATGAATAGTGCAGATCTTGCCCGTAAAGGTATCTGAAAGTATTGTTGAAACTGACTTTAAATCAGAAAAAGAAAGAGCTTTCGGATTAATAATCATAATATCTGAAGCAATGAACCACCACACAGAGAATCCAAGCAATAAACATATTAATGTAACAAATCGGATGTCGAACATATAAGAATATATAAGGCCTTCTTTCAAGCCAAACTCCTTTATCCTGGAAGAAATGGAGATGGATTCAGTGTTTTGAAGACCCACGCCGCGCTGAGGAGAGCGAAGAAGAGGTGCCGCATAATATTGACCGGGGTGCACGAGAGGCGAAGAGAAAGTCTTTACTTTAAAGGTAGTTGAGAAGGATTCGCGGCATAAGCCTTCCAAGGTCCTTTATAAAAAAGAAAAAAGGAAGAACCCTCCCGAAGCTACTTTCACCCGGAATCTTTGGAGCACGCTTCCAAGCAGCTCGAGTGAACCCAAACCTGTCAATATGCTTATGCTCACGTCGCCTCCATATAAAAGAAGAAGAGTATAAACATTACTTAACGATGAATAATATCTTTACAAAGAAACTCAGGCACACGCGAAGAAAATTTGAAGAATAAAGGTAACATAGTATGAGCTTTGGAAAAATTCAAAGGATATAGAAAAAGTTAAGAAGGGTTAGTTAAGTATAAAAGCTATCCTTATAAAGAGTAAAGCACTTTGCCGGGTTTTTTTATTTAAAATGGAAAAAAATTGATATGATAGAGGAATTCTCTTCATTTCATTTTTATTTGATCTTTATCACTTTTGGGCTCGAACCAGCGCTTTGCAGTCCAAGGTGAAACCGTTCTGATCGTGACTTTGATAACCCGGTTCGTCGCGCGGCAGAGAAAGCACAGACTACGTCCGGGGTTGTCAACAAACAAGGCGATAGTTCATGTGTTAAAATTTTCTAATTGAACAAAAGCGAGGAGAAAGCGTGGAATAGAGTGAAGTCTTGCTCTTTTATCCAATCATTCAGCAGCCAAGAAAAAGATATCGAGATTTAAAGCCAATTCAGTTCTCCAACCCTTATCTCTTTTAGTAAAAGCGTGTCTGCAAGGCCTATTGGTTACCATTTGAGAGGGTCCGGCGATGCAAAGAGCTTCGAAAGCAGTTTCCGCACTGGAAGCCCATGCTTCTTTGTAAGCTTTCTCGTAGTTCATATCATACTTGGAAGGATGACTGAACCCGCTTCCTGTGATCTAATGTGATGGCCGGTCATCTTTCAGTAAAGATTTTAAGTGGCAGTATCCTATGCAACTCCCCCTATGCTTAATCTTAATCCCTTCACCTCCTTCCATCCTGCCTGGAAAAGGTTTTGAGCTTTCTTCGTAAAAAAAGTCCCTCACTTCAGATCTTTCTGTAAATGATTCCACCATTGATGCCTTAATATCAGAACTTGGAGTAAAAAGTTGAAAAGCAAAGGGTACCTACGCTTCAACATGTGAGACTTCCTGACCTTAGAGACTGATTGGCCTGCCTGGTGACACTGGTACTGAAGACCTTTTCTTCTTAGACAGATTACTGCCTTCTTCCCTGAATAGCCAGACACTATTGACAGGACATACGGGAATTCTTCTTTAGAATACTAATCGAAGAAGTACTAGGTACCCATAAAAATCAATTAGTAAGAGTCTAAGGTGAGAGATTCTCTTCTTACCCGTTTTCCTACCTTTCATTGACTAGTGCTATTGGTCGAGTGACTTTCGCCCCCTCGCCCCTTTTCCCGCCTTCAGTAATATCTGGATTGCCTCTCCAAGAGCTTCATCGGTCTAGTACGCTCCTAAATTCCGTGCCATGTCTTCCAGTTGTCTACACTTCTTCTGAGAGCAATTCACGTATCACTTGCACGCCCTTCCCTCCTTCTCAGAGAGGCACTTGACCCAACCACCTATCATGCCAAAGCGAGGTATAGGTTCCTGACCGATACCCGGTAGCCCTTTTTTACTACGTGAACCCTTTTTTTTGCAAATAAATGGGACGACAAAGATGAGAATGAATGAGAAGGCTTCGGTTGGTGTTGGTGAGTCTCCCTCCCACAAACTTTTATATACGGTGACAGAGAGGGAATCCTGCTTCAACATTAAGATGTTTTGCTTGATCTAGAAAATCTGCGGAGCATTCGGTTAAGAGAACCTTCATCTACCCTCTATCTTCTCGGACTCGTGTGATCGGAAGCTATCCCTTCCTATTCCTCAAACCGAGTCTTGGTTCATATTCGACTACGCTTACTTTCTTTACCAACTGGACTTCTCGCCCTACTTTACTTCTTTTCTTCGCTTTCAGAGGCTTCCTTTAAGGGTACGGGTCATATACTAGGATAGGAGAAGGGGGTTCAAAAGTGGGGTTGGGAAGAGGTGTGTTTTAGGGGTGTTTTCATTTCCTGGCTGAGAGGTGGGTTTTGAGGGTTTGGCTGTTAGGAAGGCAATTCAATTGAATAAAAATGAGAAGGCTGGAAAATAAGTTCCTGCTCAAATCCCTGATTCAATCCATCCGCTATGCCCAGAAGGAAGATCTTTTTCAAGCCCATTTGGTCTGGGGGTCGGGAATGTTTGACTTTCTCTTTGGGATATCGTAGAGGTTAGCGCTTGCTTGACTCCTTTTGGTGTTGTACGTCGTGCTCTGAAAAGGGCAAGCTCAAGCCTTAAGTTAAAGGGAAGCTTCAACCATACTTATTTAGCTAGGTTTCCTCTTATACTGCTAATAGAATAGGCTGACTACTTCGAGTGACTTTTTCTTCGGTATGAAGAAGAGGCCTATCCTGGTTCATTTTTATTCATAAGGGGACTGAGCCTAGGGGGGACGGCGCTAAGCCTAGTTATTCTTAGAAAGCAGAGAACCAAAGGGACTAAGGACGGATACTATAGGTTTCCTACTGTAAAGGTACGAAGGAGCGAACTACTGTGTGTGAGAGGAGTGGAAGGCAGCACCGGACTGACCGGCGGAGGAGAGAAGATAGAATACGCTGAACCATGAAGTTCACGTTTTCCTCACTGAAACAAGTGGATTTCCAGCCATAAGCTGAAAGACTAGCCAGCAAGCAAGGCCAGGTTCCAAAAGTACCCTCTTGATACTATCCCTCGGTTAGAAGATGCTCTACCAACGAGAGAGGAACGGACGACCGTAGGGAAAAAACACCCGACTGAGTTGGAGAGGATAGGAAAAGACTCAACCATCCCTTTCACCCAACCTTCGGAATTCAAGGATAGCCACCCAAGGGAGTGGGGAAGGCATTTTCAACCCGGCTCTCTTCCTGTCAGTTAGTGGTACTGGCTTTGGATTTGGAGTACTTTTCACCTGTAAAGGATCATCTTATAGTGATTAGGTAACCGGCTTGAATAAAGCACTACTTGGCCCTTAACATCAACTACCTTTATATGAGTAGATGCACAAAGGCCGGTGAGGTGACAGACTCTTCTTTCTTCCAACAACGGTTATTCTGCCTTTCTCTAAGTTCATTTCTGATTCAATCTATTCGATTCCAATTCTCACCCTCGAGTCAGGAGTTGTTGCCCTCCCTAATGTTACTTCCTTTTCCTTCGCTAGCCTTGGGGCTTAGTTGCGTTACTTAATTAAGAGTTCTCCCCCCTTGTCTTTGAGAGCAGTCTAATACCAGTTGATTCATTAGCAATGGTAGCAGGAAGAAATCCACTACGCTTTGAGCCAGTTATTCATTCTTTAAGGCTTTTTGCCGGGTAAGATGCTAAGAGAGAAATGCTTGGGTTTGACTGAGATTGAACTACCTTCCCAGAACCCAGAGCATAGCCTTAGACTGATTCTTCTACCCTTCCCTTCTCCCCTGGGAGAAGTTGAATCTAGCTAATTCGATTTGATCCGATCATCTCTTTCAATCACTGAACACCAACCAAAAGAGGCACTCGCGGCACACAGATCCGTTCGAGTTCGAGTAAGAAAATGAGTCTACCACCGCCTTGTAGTAATTAGTAAGCCGGCAAGAAATTAGAAGTAAGCAGAAGAGAGAGAAGGCTGTTGAGGCTCGAACTTGCAGTAAGGGAAGGGAGAAATTCCGAAACTTGGACCCTTCATATTAAGCAGACTGAAGAAGAGTTGAAGGAGGTTCAGAGGGGTTTGACTGAGGATGCTACTCTGGGTGAGAAAGAAGGAGAATGTTGAAGGCATCTCGAAGAGCTACTTATGGATCAAGAAATGATTTGGGCACAGAAAGCAAAAGTGAACTGGTTAGCAAGGGGTGATCAAAATACAAAATACTTTCATTTGCAAGCGACCAAAGAAGGAATATTCACAGACTTAAAGACATGCAAGGTCAGTGGGTGACGGATGAAACACAATTGATGAAGGGCCTCGACTGGGTATTTTTTTATATAAAAAAGAGTTCAGATCACACAGTAAACAAGGTAATCTAACTCTGCTGTGAGCCTAGTTTTGAACTCAGTCTTAGTCCGGAAAGTGCTGCTAACTAAGAGACTCATTAAGAGCCTCACTGGCGGATCGGAACGCCTTGCCTACGAAGGAATCGGAATCTCATATTGCCATATTGCCCCTTCTCAGTCAGACTAGTTCGATTTTCACTAATCCGAATCTGAGGAGATGGCTGTGAGGGAAAGCGCTGTCTTTCTTTTTTCTCGTGGGATTCTTAAGAATAATTCATTCATATGCGCACCGCTTCTCAAAGGCGAGGAAGAACCGGCTTCAAGCAAGCGGTGCACTTTAAATCTAAAAAAATCTAAATATAGGATGGTATGGGTGAGAAAGATAAAGAGGAAATCTAGACAAAAGACCTACGTATATCGATGGAATAGGCCAATTTTAGTGCAGTTAGAAAACGTCCCGGCAAGACAGAATGCATCCCAGAAAGGTCAATTACCCTTTCTCTTGTGCCTGCATTCGCTATTCCCATTCCGCGCCTAGATAGCTTTTATGCCTAGCCCCAAAAAGGTGCTTCAGCTACGCTTTGGAATTGAGCTACCCAAGCAGACCAGCCCTTCCCGAGAAGAGTCAAAAGCGAAGGTGTTTCAGTGAGCAAGAAAAAGATTCATGATTTGTGAAACATATTTTTGAAAACTTGAATCCGTCTAGCAAGAAAGAAGACTATAGTCTCATCTCTTAATTATAATTACTTGATCAAGACGATTGAAGACCGGACACTTAATGTCTAGATTGAGATCGAGATTAAGCTACAAGTCATGTAGGTTCACGAGAAGGGCGTTTGTTTCCTACCTCGGATGCTTCTAATGCACATCTTCTTTCATGCCCCATGAGAAAAAAGTATTTTCTCTATAGAATTGGAAATCGGCTCATGATCGGCCTATGCTCTTTGGGAAGTGTGTTGAGCATTCGACTGATCCTTATCTTCTCCTCCAACCGGGAAAGGGGTTTACATTCAATCCAGTGCCATCACACCCACAGTTCATTTTCCTAGGAAAAAAAAATCTTTCTTTTCTCGATGCCGGATCCTTTTTCGATTGGGTATGGTTAGAAAGAATGGAGGCAACCTTTCCGCTCCTTCGTCGTCTAAGATGCTTGCATCACAAAGGGGGAATTCAACTAAGACATACAAGAGGTACAAAGAAAAGAGAACAAGCTAAATAGTCCAACATCATTTTCCAAAGTGATATTCCAAAACAAAGGGTGGAAGAAGAGTCCACATGTTTACTTCAACAAGCCATATATAGACTTGATTCTTCTTTCCCATGTTCACCTTACCGGCCACTTCGTTCACTTGGCTTTAGGCACTCCAAAGGCATAAGAAAGCATATAAGATAGGCTGATCACCAACCAATTCACCAGAGGCTTCTAGAATGTCTTATTTGGCACTTAAAGCCAATCAACGTAGGGAGTCAGAAAACGAAGAAATTGATAGAGAACAATGGACTGTGCCTCCGTTTCACTCCTATCCATGGCAAGTCCCTGAGTAACTTCTCATGCCCGAGGAAAGCAGGGAAGACTTTGATATCCGACTTTCGGTGGGCTGAAACCTACATTCTTGTGTGTAATGAGTGGCTACTAGTTAGAATGAATTCTTTTCGGTCTTTAAGACCAACTCCTTTTCTAAGCTAAGCTCTTTATTAAACCATAGGGCAGGCAACTGAGTAAGCTAAGCCTAAAAGGTGGACGGAGATGATGACTAAGCCGAATCCCCGGAGCGCTAACTCGAAATTTCCTAGAATAAGGAATAGAAAGACTTAGCTAGAACTACTGCCTTCAAGCTTGAGAGACCGAGAACCCACTTTTGATCTCTAACCCCGTCTATTTTACTTCCTGCTTGACTTGGGAACTAAAGCAGCTTGCCTTGATCAATAACAATAAGCTTTCCTTCTTGCCAGCTATCTTGCCTAAGTCTCTTTCCCTTTTTCTCACTTCCTTAAGTAAGATAATGCTTAAAAACTTTTCCGCTGGCTTTCTTTCTAATGGTACAGCCCAGATAGCCTCCTCCTGCTCTCGTCTATAATCAACTGCTTTCTAGTCTGATGGTCCAGAGGTAGATCGTGCAAAAGAAAAATCCCTTATTGGCTCGCTTGGAGAAGGCACTGGCGCCCAAGGCATTAGATTAGGATTGGCCGGATACTTTCTTACTGTACCGTAAGAGGTAACAGGCTCAGAAGAGTCGTTCCAGGGAAATGAAATAAAATAAAAAGGGCCTCGATGCTCTTAGAAAGGGATCCTTAGGAATGATCACATTGCAGGAACGAAAGTCACTGGAGAATGAAAAGCAGGTGCGATTCAATTAGACTAGAGCTTTTGCTCGAGCTCGAGTAACGTGGGATATCCTGTCTTAAAGACCGAAGGACTCCTTCAACCTCAACCCCAAGTAAAAGAAAAAGAACTTGATTGAACGGGATCTTTCCCCAGCTTTATCACTGTCTTCAAAGAGTCAGGCTAATTCTAAGGATTGCTCACTGGTAAACTCGCTGAAACAAAAAAAAAAAAAAAAAAATTCCAAAAAGAGAAGACATCACTCCAAGGAAAGCAAGGAACCTCGTACTAGACAAACCCACTGGCTGGAAAGGAGAAAGAAAGGAAACAAAAAAAGGCAGGGCGGAAGAATAAAAATCAAGGGAGCCAAGAGCTTCATCCTTCGTGACCACTTAAGCATACGTGGTCAATGAAGGGGCATGCTCAGGGAAGGCAGATTAATTAGTCTTCCTTAATTTAATCTTTAATCTTAATAAAAATAAAAGCACTTACCAAACCAACAACTGCTTTGACAGAATGTGATTCTTTTTTCACTTTCCATATATAGAAATATAAAAAGATATACTAGAAACGACATCTCTTATGTCAATGACACGAAAGGGATATGAAATGAATGGAATTGGGATATGGATGGAATATAATGAAATAGAGCCACTACGAAGAAGTAACGGGGGTTACGAAGGAAACCTCGAGTTCATATTGGCCATGGGTTGAGAACGGGAATTGAACTCTATGAGATCTAATCCCCCGTTGTTCCTCAATAGCTCAGTGGTAGAGCGGTCGGCTGTTAACCGACTCGTCGTAGGTTCGAATCCTACTTGGGGAGATTTGATTCATTCCGAATTAAAGAATTCAGAATGTCAGAATGAAAGGGTTCGCTTTGACCGTTAAGAGTCGCGTTCCCTGCGTCTTTGTTTCTATTGCATTCTATCTCATCGTATCCCATTCTGTTCTGCGCCTTCGAGAAAGTTCAAACAAGAGAAGAGAAGGGCTAGTCTCTTAGCTATCCGAAAGGAAGAAAGCAAAGCAGACCCAGACAAAAAGCTGTTTTCTTTAGCCTTCTCTCTCCATTGAAGCAGGCCTTCGCCTTCCTCTTTTCATTGCTACTGTAAGCCAATCAGACAGTCCCTCTGTCTGCGAGCGAGCTCGAAATCAGGATTGTTAGGCAGTTACACTGCTAGGATAAGCAAGCCCATCTTTTTCCATGTAAGTTAGAGAACCTAACCTAAACCCACGTAGTGGGACTGATGTTACACCTAAGCCAGTCTGAAGCGCATTCAGTTGGATAAAAAAGGGCATCCCTATCCTCAGATTAGATGTAGGCTCTAAAGAAAGAACTAGTCATTTTTTGTCCCAGTATAGGCATCTTTTTCAAGCCAGTCAAAATCCCTCCATCTCCATCTAGCGATGAGACCTTCCGTCCGTACCTATTTGAAAAGCCGCTTGATAGCAGTTCCTTTTCCCTTTTTGGTTGAGGGGAAAGATCGAAGACAAGACCTTCCAGGCATTTCCTTCAATCTTCTCCACCAGCGAGTGCTAGTTTCCCTACCAGTTGCCAGCTATCTAGTTGAAGTCTTTTTTCTGCCTTTTTCAGGTAGGAGTCAAGCAAGGCAGTTTTCTAGCCAGCTAGGACTAGAGCAAAGCAAGGTCAGCCTGAGGTCAATCCAGAAAGCCGGTAAGAGAGTTGAAACTGAGAATAAGATAACTTAACATAACTTAAGAGACTCCATTTTTTCTTTTCCAGCTTCTCCAATTGAGTCTATTTTTTCAGAAAAAGAAAGTGCTTTTGGAATCACTCAACCTTTCGATCAAGACAGGAGGGCATTGCTTCCTTTCACCGAGTGTGGGCTCGATCCCATCTCTGGTACTGGTATCCCTTTCCCTTCCTCTAGTTAGTTACTTGGCTCCCCAGACTTCTTCCTTCTAGGCGAGTCACCTTCGGTTCAATAGTAGCGGCATTCTTTTCTTGACTATTTTCATCTTTCTCTGAGTTGGCTGTAGCATTGAAAACTCTTTAAGCGGAATGAGAACAAAATCCTCAGCAAAAGACAAGTCCGCAATGGAAGAAAGAAACGGCCCTTCGAAGCGTGAAAAAGAAATGCTGTAAATGAGATGACCCAGAATGCCGATCAATTATTGCTTTCAAGCCAGAGGCGAGGGGCAACGGCAACAACCGGGGATGATGTTGATGCTGGACCAGCTTATTCACTTATTCACACCGATGATCAAAAGAGATTCCCAGAAAACTAGGGCCTGAGAGAGTCCTAGTTGGAAGGCGAATGAAAACCCCCCAGCCATTCGCCTTGAGAACCCCTGATGAGCCCACCAGCTCCAGCCCACCGAGATGACACTTCCATCAAAGTTAAGCTTGACCCAGTCCCCTGTCGGCGGCTCCCATCTGACAAGAACTATAACTTCTTCTCGGTCTTTACTGGGGGCCTGCACTACTTCATTGCAGGTTCGACTGATGAGGTACTTCAGGCTGATTCTACTGCCTTGCTTTCAAAGACAAATCTGTTGCGGGCCTGACAAAAAAAAACTAGAGACCAGCACTGAGAGTCATTATCAGGCCTCATCCTTCCCGAGACGTTGTTATGAAGCCAGGTCTCCCTGTCCTAATTCCAAAAAGCAGAGGTGAGGCGATGAAATAAAAAAATCTGCCGCAGTAAGGCAGTCTCTAAGAACGTGTAGTACGTTTTCATCCTCAGTTTGGGAGACTGAGCACCGAGCACTCTGGGCCATTCCTCTTCTCTTTCTGAGACAGTTTGTAAGCAGTCTGTCTCTAAAGGCCAGCCACAAAAAACTCTTTAAGCGCTAGGGCCCCTTCCATTTCCAGATCCACCTAAATCCCATGCTCGGCTGAGGTCCTTTATCATCTTCCGAATGGTCATAAGCCGACTTGACTGAGAAGGACCCATCTTTAGAAGCCCCCCAAAGCAAGACATCTCTTCCACCACTGTCCACAGGTAAGGCCCAGATCCTGCTCATTACTTTCCTTGGAAACGGGGTCTTCAGGCGAGACAGTACCCAGTCTTTATTCTCATCTAGAAGGTCATCAACCTTCAAATTAGCATCTTCCGGCTCCACCCTCTTCTGTACTAGTGGAAGGACGGTCTCATTTCCAATCCCGCCAAAAGTCCACCCTTGATCCATTTGCAATTCTCCATCTTATAAGATTCCTGAAGAGATCATTCCCTGCTGAACAATAATCCAGTAGCAAGCAAGTCGAAAGAAAGGAAAGGGGGAAGGGATTATGATCCAACCAGCAAGGCATACGGTCTTGGACACTTAACCAAGCTCTTTATGAGCGGTATCTATCTTCACCTTATTCAACTCTACTTAGCCTTCGGCTTGGGCGTGGTGAAGCAAGGGTGAGATCGACCCCATCAGTGCAGCTAAATAGTTAGGGAGCGAGTGGAATAAACGAGAAAAATACGCGGGATAATAAGTATACAAAGCGATCACTAGAGCTATCTACTTTGAGAACGAGTGGAATACCTCAAAGAAGAGAGGGTAGGTAGAGCACTTTCGCCTTTTAAGCTTTGATTTATAGATCCACTACTATCTATCTTACTAAAAACTTCTTATTTAAGATAAGAGAAATAAAATAGACACATCCTTAAACAGCCTTAATGAATATAGAGGGCCTTCTTCTTTTTGTTTATTGATTTTAGCATATTTTTCCTTCTATATCGTTATCGTATATATATCGTATAATAATTACCGCTATCGACTTCCGTGATAAGGGGCGTAAAAGTCTTCTGGATTCTATATATTTAGGGAACTAAGATAGTGGCTGGTTGAAGGGAAAGGGAAGCAAGAAAATCCAGGGAATCGACGTCCCCCCAAACCATTAGACTACCAGAGAAGAGGAGTCCGGTCGCCAACCCTTCTGGGAAACCGAGGAAATCCTTCCGATACTGGGTAGGATTCACCATCCGCTAGACATAGCACATAAGCCAACAGTAGTATAAATGGGATAGGACAGGAACTATTCTACCTCTTAAATGAAAGGGCCTTAAACACGGGGACACTGGTTGCTCCTTAAGCATGCCCAGGCCCAGGAAGGACGCTTTCAGACCATGAGCATGGTCGGGAGGATCCTAGTCGAATCCCCAGTAGGATTGGAACTTAGCTCTTGACTTGAGGTGAAGTTCTGCATTCGTAAATCAAGGTCGGCCTTGAATTGAAAGTTCTATATATCTATATGCTCACTAAGTCGCTTTTAGGTCGAGCATACCCACAGCCGAATTTTTCAGTCTTGGTCGAAGCTTATCCTTTCGCTCAAGTATTTCACTTGAAAAAAAAAAATGGAACCTCATTGAGCGTTAGCCGCTTTCGATACCCAGATTGCCTAAGCCCAGAGATAAACTTTCGCTTTGCTCGTTCTTCCCTTTCCTTGAATTTAAATTGGTTGGAAAAGACTCTGATGTGCTCTAGCAGCTAGATCTTTGATCTGAACACCGATCGCCAGGTACGCAGTGAACGAGTATAGAGTCTTTTAGAGTAAAGAAGGGACTCTATGCATTCCATGAGAAGGACCGATCTCTTGTGCTTATACGATTCCTTAGGATTCCTTGAACGCTAATTAGCATTCATCAGATCAGACTTCTGAGTGCTATCATTCCCCCCGGAGATTGGCAACTTTCTAGGCTGACTCGCTATGCTACCCTTCTCTTTGCACAACTCGTAAAGATTCGATTCCCCGGCATAGGATCTCGAAGTGATTTGATCATTTCTACTCTTTACTAAATTCCTAGCCATGTACTTCAATTAGAGCTAATATCCCATATCATATCCTACGATCTCAGATCGAGTCTTATCTCGAAAACATATACTTTGCTTTGAAAGCACTAGCCTTTTTCTCAGTCTTTTACCTTTTACCGAGGAATGGCACTCATCCGAGTTACCAGAGAGAGCTCATCTTTCTACGAAAACACTCGCTTATATGTTCATAAGATCTTCCCAGATATATATGATTTGATATATATAGGACAGGCCAACTTCGTTAAAAGTCGAGCGACTTAGCGAGCTAGATGAAAGAACGAGGGGCTGATATATAGATAAAAAATGACTCGACCAACTCTGTCTGACTTACTAAAAAGCTAAGATTAAGATCTTTGGGTTTGGGATGGATGTGCATTGTAGAAAAACGAACCTTGAATCAGGTCTCGGTAATCTTACCTGGTCGGTTATTCCATTCCTCCATTTCAAGGACTTTTGTTTGGATGCCCGGGGAAGGTTATTATCAGGTATAGGATAAGTAAGTGACTTAAACTTTCAGGCTAGGAATCTACTGGAATAGAAGAATGATATGATTTCCCTTCAAGGATTGCGACTGAAGGGATGTGCCCAGTCTGAAAGCGAGCCTCCCTCCGTGGAAGAAGATCATCCTGTGAATGGCCCAGAGGGTCTCTCTAAATCGGGATGTTAGAAGCGAAGATATAGCTAGCAAAGCCTGAAAAGCATCTGACGAAAGAACCGGGCATCAGCTCACTTGCCTTTCCTTTGAAAGGGATCGGCTTTTTGTTGACCCAGGTCCCTTCACTCACTTTCAGATTCAGAAAAAAGACCTAAAAAAATCTTTGGAAGTCACTGACCCCAGATTGAATCTTTCCCGGTTAGCCTGTCTCCACAGCACAGCTACTTTTAGGTAGGATTCTTTTCGATGTCACATACTAAGATCACTCGAGTCTTCCTCAGTCGATCGAACAGAACAGCACTCTGGCCCATCTTTTTCTTGATCCCACTCAGGCATAAAAAGACCCTATCTCTCCAATCCCGGGTGTTTTTGATATCATGAATGGAGCTAAAAAGCAGTAATTCTCTGTCCTTCACTACTTGATTTGATTACTCGCTAGTTCGTTTAGTATGTTTGCTAATCTGGCCCTGGCTTGATCTCTTCTCACCCGGATTCATAGACCATCCAGCTATTGACGGGGAATGAGCTAGATCAACTAAGAAAAAATCGACTATAATGAAACACATGGGCCTTCCACTGCCTGCTCAATGTATATCTTTACTGGGTTAGGATCTTCTATTGGCTCATTTTACTACTCATTTCATTTGATGACTTAACAAGTTAGCTAGCAGTATATCTCTATCCTCTTCGTAATTCGTAAAAGAAAGATTAAGAATCTTCCTATGTGGTCATAAAAGCGAAGATCGCCCACTAAGCTATCAGCGAACACAGTACCAAACATCTTTCCTCCGCTCCGGTAAGCCTACCTAGCTCGAATGGGCGCTTATTTTCGATCCACGCTTTAGTCTTTTTTCTTTCCTTCCAGATTGGAGTTCAGAGCGGGAGCTGGTGTAGAAAGAGAAACTGCCATCAACCGGCAACTAGACCAGTAATTAAAAATAGGGATTTGAAACCGAACCAAGCATAAACCACACCAACAGTCAAATGAGCTTCAAAAAGAAAGCACGCATTCGACATCGGCACAGGCCAGGCTAAAAAGGAACCTAATACTATCTTATTGCGTATACAATAATCACTGAGCATACGTTGCTAATGGGCAGGTCAATTCTGAGAATTGTATCAGAGACCGAACTGCGGTATCTTGGCGAGGGGCGCCTCATATGAGGGGTTAAGACATGACAAGTACAAGTAGAGGGGAGGAATCGGGGAAGCCAGATTACTCGACCTTAGCCCTCGTAGCTCTCTCTTACGCAATATAGATTATGCCCTTCGTCTCATATATTCTTTTTTATGAATAGAAGGAGATTGTGAATCAGTTGAATTAGGTTTGGTAAAGTCAAGATTGACCTTCTTTTTGATACAGAAGAAGCTGTGATCACTATACGACATTCTGGTTCTAGACCAATAGAATAAACTGCTCTTTTTCACGCTACTTCGCAGCTAATTCATTCATCCACATCTGTATCGCCTGCGAATCCTTTTTCCTGCAAAGATAAAAACTTCTCGGCATCAATGCAATAACTCCTGGCAAGATCCGAGACGATTCGATTGACTCATTCTAACAGACGATTTTTGGCATATCGCTACTTTACTTCTTCTTCCTCAGATCAGGAGGAGCCTTTCTCTTTACAAAGATGCTCGTTTTTCACTATTAAAGCTATCAAGACGGTATGCTGGCGAGCTTAAGGAATGGGAATAGTTTTGTTGTGCTTACGAGAATGTAAAGAAAGCTAAAGTCATCCTTTAGTCAGGAGGAACTCAACGCTGGCTTAAGACCAGCTTTTCAATTGGAATACAGAGGAGATGGAATTTCCTCACCTTTTATACTCTGTAATTATACCTTCAGAGGTAATCACTATGGGAAAGGATAAAGTGCCCTTCAGAACAGAGCATATTTTTTTCATTCCAGCACTACAAGCAAGTTTTTATACATGGGAGTACATCCAATAGGAAGCTTACACACACATAGACTAGCCACACAACTAAACACAACATTACAAAGTTAACAAAAGACATAGAACAACATGAAACATAAGAAAGAAAGCCATGCATTAAAACACACTACTTTGCGTCGACGGAATACTTATGGAAATCTTATAGAAAAAGAAAAAGTCGACGGAGTCTTCGAGTTCCCCCGGTGGGTGACGACAGCCCGCACGATGAGCTCTTGCTGTTCTTTTTTTGGTTTTGTAGAGAGAGCATATGAAATTGTATGATAATGGGATCTATAGCAGGGAAATGTTCCCAGAGCAGACCCAGCCTTTGCTCGCATTGGAGCTTCTCGTTTTCTACCTGACGGATTTCTTGCTCAATGCTTTCCAGTCTGTTCGCGATATCCATGTCTACTCACTTTCTTGCCGACTTCTAAGTGCCCTTTGCCAAATAGAAAATAGAGACTGAAAGAAGCTTCTATTTATAGGCGTTGGAGGCCCTTAACTCTTTCTTATTATTTAGAATTTCTTTTTAAGAAAGGTAGTCTTAGTGGAGTAAGATGGTTCAAACCTGGCTTTTCATGAATATGGCACTATATTTTAGTGCGCTGAAGACCCATACGGATTGGAGTACGAAAGGCCCACCCCCGGGAAAAAAAGAGTCGGTATCGCCACGCGTCTTAATCCTGATCACTCCCTCAAGAATAGGAGAATAGAGCGAATCTGTCAGAGAGTACTCCACCACGAGCTTCCAAAGTACGCTCAGTCAATCGTCAATCTCCAGCCCCTGACCCCAAGTACAAAACCATGTGATCCGTCCTCCTTCCCGGGATATCTACATTCCACAACCCACAAATACAGTCCCTCGGCACAAATCCACACGCACCCACGTGAGACCGAAGCTAGTTCTCGCAGATGGATTTGATCAGACGCTTGCTTTTTCCTCGAAAAGACGGATAAAGCCCCTTTCCAGCTCGCTCTGTCAGTCCACTAACACCAGTTACACTAAGTCAGTACAGCACTAGCAATAGTAGTAACCAGTACAATGGGTCCCAGCTTTGCTTTGGCCGTTCTAGGTAGCCTGTAATAATGCCATCACTTCTCTCACTCCAGCTTGTATTTCTGAGAGTAGATAGATACCAGGCTGAAGGAGGCCTTTCAGGTCTTTATCGCGTCTTGCCGGGCTTCTGGGAATATATAGATTCTGTAATTAGTCAATACTGGTAAGCCTAAGTAGAGGAAGGTCTCGAGTTATCGCTACGCCCCTAAGCTAATAAGATCTTTTGTCGATACTTGATCACCTGTTAAATAGAAAAATGAAAGAGAAAGGAGGATCTATCTCTTTAAAGTAGGGGAATCGATTCAAGAGGTCGTAAAGCAAGAGCTGCTTCATCTAATAGTTCAGTCCTTAAGCTGACATTAAATAAAGAGACGAGAGTAAACCATTTCGCATAGCCGGGCCCATTCTTTCTTTCGTGGGCATGTGCTAAAGAAAGCGTAGAAGTAGGAGTAGCAGGCACTGGTCTTGACCCTTACCCCCGGAAGGGGATCTAAGACCCTTAGGCCAATTAGACTGAATTAGTGGTAGTAGTATGCCTTTCCTGATTACTTTTTTTTCTATACCTTTACTGCTTGGAGGAAGGAGTGGATTCTCTCTCTATTGTATGATAATACCAACAAGAAAGGGCAGGTGGCTATGGCCCCAAACCCAAAAGCAAGAAGACAAGGGAAAAGATGAAGTACCCGAGAAGACACATCCGAAGAAAGACCCAAAGAAGCAAAGAAGGCATTTTTTTTGAAGGGAAGGGCTTGTTCTCGACTCGCCCGTTCTTCGCTTTAGCTTTCGGGGTCATACCTCGAACTTATTAGCCTAACTAAAGGAAAAGTCACGATGCCATATTACAAAGTCAGGATCTTCTTAAAGCGAAAGGACTGAGCCCAGGAAACTCCTAGCTCAACTAGCGCTTCGCACATTGTTAAATAAGACTCTTGTTCCGCTACGAACCAACAATATCATAGATAGGGCTTCCGTAGCTGCTACAGCTGGTCTTGGAGAAAGGATAATCTAAGTTCTTTAGCCGGCAGTAGGAGGTCTAAAGAATACATCAGTATCCACTTCAAACTAAGCCAATCTCCGCTCTCAAAACCTTAGGGATTCATCTTTCTTCCGTGGGTGACTCCTTCCCAGGAACTGCTATTCCAATTCCATAACCTGATTCTTAAGAATTAGTGTACAAGAGTACTTCCCCTTAAGGTTAGGTTCTACGTACCTAAATAGTCTTAATAGGTTCCGCCCCCACATTCACTGTCTCCTGTCACCGCAAAAGACTTTAAGTTTAGCTTCGTAGCTAGTGCAAATCTCCCTTCTTTCTTATAGAGCTCCCGGGGAACACCTTTAGTCTCTGTCTCTTTAGTCTCCTAGGCCTACCTAACCTACTGAATAGGTTACTAATCCCTTCTAAGCTGTACCGGCCAAAGCCTCAGTAGCAGGACCAGCTCCAATCAATGCGACTTCGTCCCACCCATCAAAACCCCCAGGTATAACCCCTATTCTTCTTTTGTTTAGCTACGCACCTTACTCCCGCGGCGCCCTATCTTTGAACCTAGCGATTACTCTCTTTTACGAGAGAAGATTTTGAATATCGACCCTTCCTTCCCGGACCCCTTTTTAAGCCTCCTCGGGAAAGGTTCTACGAGTCCTAGTAATTCAAAGGTTTGCTCGCTAGCGGTGTGTTTAATTGGCTACGCGGTGTGCCTAAGCGTACCAACCCCGGGGCGGGATTCACTTATTTTACACAAATAAGAAATTCTTATTTTAATCGAAAGTCTTATGCCCGGGATTGTATACTCTATTATAATACCTGCTCATGGGAATCCTATTCCAAGAGGTTATAAATAGAACTGTTCGTAGCGAACGAACTATTTAATGTACTCCGCGGCGGGAACATAGCGCTCACATCCTTTCTTTCGGATTCCGGGTGTAGACGAGACAGCTACTTGCTTATGGGAAAATAAGGATCGACAGATTTCACTTTTATATTAATTAAAGGCGGGCACGAGCGGCGTAGAGGTTAAATATATCTATTGCGGGGGTTCCGCGGGGTGCATAGTACTTTTGTTGAAACCTCCAGGTTAGGTGCGTCAGCCTATAACACTCTATTTAATAAGTCTAGGAGAATATCAAGGAGAATATCAAGCTAGCTATCTTAGGTTTAGCAGTCTCTGCTGGGATAGCTTTAGCGGGTAGACTAAGACAATCATCTGGCTAATAATCAATAGATACTATCTGGCGAATCATGTTCCTCTTCCGGAGCTGATAGCTCCTTCTTTAGAAGAGGTTGTTCCGCCCACCTTTTGTTCTAGCTTTCCTGGCTATAAAGTTCTCTTACACTACAGAAAGGCATAGTTCTTTCTTCCCCGGGGCAGGATCCACCGGAGAGAGTTACCTCCCCTACCCGGCCACAAACCTTCTGTATTAGAGGAGTGAGTGACTTACCAACTTTCTCTCAATCTGTTTCCGCTTCCTTTCTTCGCCAGAACATTTCTTTGTTTTGGTTTAGGCAGGGTTTAGGATTCGTTCGGATAGGTCGCCTTCACCCCATATATACTGAATGTTGAATTCTTACTTCCCTCTCCAACGAACCTTATCCCAGCCGGGGATATATAGTACAGTTGAGTGGAAGGCTAGCCGAGTGGGATAGAATCATTTCCGCGGGTAGGATGTATCTATCCCTCTCGATCAGGCATAGAAGAAGAGGCTTGGCTATCTATCGTTCGGAGTGGAGGGGAGGGCTATCGGATACCTGGCCAACCCAACTTTGAGTTCTGTTCCTCGCTGGCTCGCTGACCGCTTTCCGAGCTTTCGAATGAAAAGCCCGAATTGATTGAACGAGATCTCGCCCCCCGGTGATAGAGGGGAAAGGCGTGATACAGCAATGGGCTTAATACCCCCGTCGCTCTGCTCCCTCCCACTGAACCAAACTCCCTACCTTCTTTCTTCCCTACAACCAAGCTGTTTATTCTGTTATAAATCGGTCGCTCCGCTCCCTTACACCTACACCCGATCTGATCCTACTGTCACGGACTTAGTGTCTCCCCTAAGGCTCGCCCGTGCGGCACTCGTGCACGCTTGCTATGCTACCCGAGCCATATTCAAAGGGCTTGCCCCTCTTGGGAGTTCATAGCCTATCCCACACTATCACGTCCTAAAGCATGCAAGGGACAACCACGCAGCGGAACTTAGTCGAGCCAAGCACTTGGTAAATAAGTGCTTCTATTGATGAAGGAACAAACTGTACACAAAGGAAGCTGTACAAGCAGTACAATGCTAGTGAGCAGAACACTTTCACACTGGAGGATTCGATGCCCAAAAATGAGGGGTCCCCTCCAATTTAATTTATAGGCACTTGGGCCTCCTGGTAGACCTTTCGTCAGCTTTCTGGGCTTCGTCAGCCTTCCGGCCGGGTCCCTCACATTTCCCACATGTCTAGCCGGTTCCAGAGGCATCTAGGCCTTTCGACGGCTTCTCTATAACCGTCCCACACTCAAATCTAATCGTTTCAAAAGAAAGTATGTACAATCCGGGCCAACTCAAAGGCACAAGGCAATCTCGAACAAGTGTATGCTAAAGGACTTGCCCTGGGCTGGCTAAGTCTGTCACAATCCTACCCCGAGTCGACGCCCTCGTCGACCTTCCGCGCTTTTACTTGACTTGATCCTCAAATTGCCAAAGAGTTGCATCCCGCTCCCAGCTAGCCTCGCTCTCTGGTAGCCCCTTCCACTTGACTAAGTATTCTTTATGCTTAGTCACGCCTCGACTGCTGCTTACTCGAGCAGCCAAGATGCATTCGACCTCTTTCTCAAATGAGGTTATGGTGTTTGGAGGTTACGGGTGGAAACGTTCCTTGTCTCGTCGCCTTGGTCTGCATGATATGGCTTAAGGCAACTTGCGTGAAAAAACGGGGTGAATTTTGCCTTGCCGGGAGACCCGAGTTGCTGCCTTCCCAACCCTTCCTATTATGGGGAAGGGCCAATCATACGGAAGTATGAGCCCTTTGTGCACCTTCCGATAGACCGGCTGAAGTTTCACCAGCACCAAGTCTCCCCACCTTAAAGTTTGCTGCGGGCCTTCTTTCCTTATCCGCACACTTTTTCATCCTCAATACCGGCAAAAACATCTCTGAACAGGGTTCTAGCACCATGCCAAATGTGTCCGAAGAAGAAAAGCAAAGCAAACGAAGCATGCCCAAAAGGCCTTGGACTGCTACGAAAAAGACCATCGGATTGCAAAGTAGCACGATCTAATTCACAACTCTCGGGTCCCAATTGACACCTGATTTCGGATAGAATGACTGGTCTGCTGTAAAAGCTGGCATTTATGGCACGGCTGCCACCAAGAATGGGTCCTCTGGCCTTGGGGACACCGTCTTCGGAGGTGAAGGCTTGGACAGGGGAGTAGAAAGCGTCGACCCCCATCCCATGAGAGAGGAAGCCTTCGCAGGGTCATCAGATTAGGCTTTCCGTACGGAACACCGCCCCTTTCAAGCACCAGAACCCGATAAGACTCAGATAGCCTTGCTGCCAACGGGCAGCCCCGCCTCCGACGATAATATGATGGAGTCGTAGTAGTCTTCTGATGGGAAAGATGGTAAGATCCACCCATGATTCATGAAACCATTCCTTCGCGTGCCGTAGCTTAGGATTCGTGCTATTGCTATTGTTTAGGGGCGGAGAAGAATGAATAAAGATAGGGCATCAACATTGGCCTCAGCTAAAGCGGAAGAAGGCGAACTGATTGAAAGCTTGATTCGCAGCAAACCTGACCTGACTTTACTCTATCAATGACTTTGGAATCGACAGATGAGATTCATTTTTCAATTTTCAAACGTTTGGTGGATCTTCCCCTATCTATACTTTCTTTTTCAATACACCTATATGCTGTAAAAAGTATACAAGGCGAGGTTTTCCATACCAGCCGAGAGAGTTTCTTTTCACCGGTTGTAGATAAGCTCCATCTTCAGTATAAGTGGTTTCTTCTTTATTGATAGGCCCATAGCCTTGCCAGTCTCTCTTATTGCCCTTCTCAAGAGTGGCATTTCCGTGCCCCTACCCCTAATTCCCGCCGAGTGTCCGTAAAAACCAAAAACCTTCTCCCGATAGTTCCCAGATAATCTACTTTATAAGAAGTCTAAGGAAAGCAGGCAAAATTCCTGGTCCTATCGAAGCAGACAGTGGTATTTAGTAAAAGAAGAAAGTTGGGTATAGGTGAAGGCTAATGCTAATTAGGTCGAAAGCTAGTGAAAGCCATTAGAAATCTTTTAGACTTAGACAAGGGTAAAGGCTTTCTAACCAGGGCCACCAAGGGAAGCCAGCAGATCGGGCAAGGAAGAAGGAGTCCCCGCAAACAGGAAGTGAAATGGTCAAAGTTTGATTTGCCAAGGCGGGAAGGAGTATATCAACTCTAGAGAATACTGCAGAACTCGCAATGGCTTACAGTAGGTCTGCTTATGGGTAGGCAACTACAATTGGAACTGGTCCATAAGAAGAAGGAATTGAAGGGGCTGGCCGGAAGTCATTCTCCATAGGGCGAGTTTCCCCCTCATCTTTTTGCAAAAATACACTAACCTGTGGTGACACTCCCTTCTTGGCCACGCGTCCTCCGAAACGGATTCCGAGAAGGACACCAAACTCTTCTTTACTCCACCACAATCCGTTTCCTCCACGTCGTCTTCTTCCACCCCGACTCCCGGTATTGATAGTGCTCCCAACAACGGAGAGAACGAAGAGCGCTACTCTTATGCTTTTCTAGTACCTGGAAGTGCAGAACACGAGGCAATGAAACAATTTTTTATTCTTCGGATAGTTAGGAGCAAATTAGAGGAGTGGGAGTCCCTCAGAAAAATTGATGTTTTCCACAGGGAAAAAACCGATGATGAACTGTCCCAGTGTTTGAAACTCGAGCTGGTCCAGACAAAAGAGGAAATGGAACGCCTATCCAAGGAGTTGCTGGAGCTGGACTGGGACCAGTTCGAAAGAGCCCCAGCGGGAGCATCCTACGCTGGATTGTTAACCCTCTTGCAAGAAAGAACACCGTTGCAAGACGGGATTGGAGGAATGAATGAAAAAATGATCTTCCCATTTCCAAAAACGAGTTCGAACTACAGTCTTTCTTCTATTATGAAATTCGAAATTCAATATCGTAAGAGAAGAAGATAAAGAGTTCGAAAGAAGTAGAAGTTTCATATCGAAAGCGGTTCCCCGAATTTGAAGAAGCCTAATTCTTCGCAAAGTTTCATAATAGCTGGGGCTCTTTGAATATGTTACAAAGGAATAAAAGAGCCCAGTCACTTGGGGAGAATATACGCTAAAAAAGATTCTGGAGATAGCCGAAGCCTCTAGGTCGCATAAAAAAGTTGGAAGTGTAACTTATACCAGACCGAAAGCACTTTTAGAGAAGTTGAAAAAACTTGATGACTGGTACCCAAACCCAAAGTTTATGAGGACGAAGATTTAGCCTTAATGGCCCTACATAAATATCAGAGAATTAGGAACTTCTTCGAAGACTTGCAGATTTCGCGACAAAGCAAAACCTCCGCAGTAGAGAAGAGAGTTTCCTATCTAGAGAGGCATACACAGGAGTACGACGTCGAGGAGCTGGGGGATCTGTTATTGGACTGCTTGCCAACTCTGTTTTCAACGGCCCATCAAGACTAAGCAGCTATTCATCTATGGCGAACCAAGCACACAAAAACGCTATTTTTTCAATTCTTAGCTAACGTTCTAACCATCTATTTCGCTAGCTCAAGAAAGAATGACTTCACAGGGGCCCTTCCATTTTTATGATTTTTTTGTTTTTGATGAGTTTAACGAAACCGAAGGCAACTACTATAAACGACAGAAACTGGGACGCCATTTGCTAACACACTACTTAGAATGTTAGATGGACAAGAATGCCGGTTAGACGCAAAATAGGGGAAAGTCTTAACTAAGAAAAGGAACGTTCCCATCGTCATGATAGCGAACCAGATACCAAGGTGTTTAAGAGGAAGAGGACTTTTTCAAGTTCAAGAAAGGTTCATGTGAATGAGGTTGAATTCCAACATCGAGGAATGATAGAGTCATTGCCACCCTATTCGGATGCATACGTAGAAGAGTCGAACAGAGTGGCAATTGGGAATCTATTAGAAAAGGTCTTGGACTGCAGAAGTACTATAGGTAATCTCGATTATAACAAATGTAAAGAAAGCCTTAGAAATCATTGGCATTGAGTGCTGTATTTACTCATTTAACACCAACACAATCGAAAACCCCATGTTGTGAGTCTCAAGGTATATCGTAGAGTGGGAGGCTGTGCCTAGGGCACATTACGAGTGAAAGAAATGAGAAGCTCCTTCTGGGATACTGGGATATAAGCTTAGGGTAGGTGGGCTTCCACGAAACAACATATGTCACTACTGACCAACCAGTTAGAGGATAGCCTACTCGGTTGAGAATATGAAAGTAAGTGATGGCCTAGAAGAGAAGGAAAACAAGGCTAGGCTTTTCCGTTCTCAACCACTAAGGAGCTTCTTAAGAGGCAGAGGAAATTTCCCTAAGAGATGAAGGATCTGTTCCTTCGCCGAGATCGAGCTCGGTAAGTCAAGAAGGGATCTTTCTGGGAGATAGTTGGAACCAACCAAACGGGACCAAAAGTAAAGCTATCTCCCGCTCTAGCAAGACACTAAAGCAGGAAAAGCAAGGAAAAAAGCCTAAACCGTCACGTCACTCCTAGTTTCGTCGTCTTATTACTAACCCGGATTCAATAGCAGCTCTGCTGAACTACTGGAATGGTAGGTGAACGAAGGCGAGGAGTTCAAGTATGCAAGAGGCCTTGGCTACACTGTGATACCACTCTCTGGCTACCTCTTTGAGATGAGGGAAAGCCCCTACTAGTCAAGCGAAAGCAAGAGAGGCCTTCCTTAGCCTACTATCTATTCAAGTCAATGCTTAGAAGAAATTGGAATGAAACCGTAGCGAAACGGTTGAACCTTAGCGAAGTCTTTTTGGTTCATTACAACCTGAGCTGAGTGAGGGATCAGATAAACCGACGCGAAGTTGGCTTTCTATAACTTAGAGAAGTCAGGGGCTCTTGATTCTGTTCATGCCCAAAGCTTGCCCCGTTTAATACGTACAGTGATTTCTGTAGAAGCAGGAAGAGAAGAACCGGAAGCAGTCGGATCCACTCCTTCTATTCACTATTGCTTATACTTATAGGGCCCGGATCCTGCATTACCACCGGTCCAATTGGTGAATGCCACCACTAGGGTTGCGGAAGGAATTTCCCTTCACTATATTCTATTACCAAGTTCGGTTCCGATGGGCCTGATTTCTGCTCGTTCCCCTTATAATAGAAAGGGAAACCGGTTGCGAAGGTATTTGACTTTAGGGGCAGTAGCTTTTGCCGATCGAATCAGCGAATGGAAGTGCTAAATCCAGCCTTCCTTGATCACTTATTGATTCCGGGCTGTGTGAAGAAAGTTTGTTCTCCTCAATCCTCTCGCTTAGGACCACTTCTCCCACCTATACTACTTATTTAGTGTTTTACCTCACATAAGTTTTATTAATAATAATATTGAACAAAAAATCCTAAAAGAACCTCATCCAGGTTCTTTCTCTTGTTCAATTTATTTCAAACAACCCGACCGCTTCATATATAGGATTTCTCTCTCTCACTGCCATGAAGCTATTGATAGAGTTTGTTTACCCGGCTATAGACGGTTATAGTAAGTTTACTCTGAGTCCTACCATAAGGACCTCATCAGGAGATGTTCAATTTACGGCTGGCCCTGCTATACCCTTGCCTTTCCAATCACTGCTACCCGCTTCGCTTTCCATCTTGCTTCACTACCTGATTCCTATTAGCTAGCCCCGTCATGCTTATCTCTCTGGGGTCGTGTTATCCACTCCTTCATCAAGGTTAGGTCGACCAGACCAGGATCGAGTCGAGTACGACCCAACTCTAGAGGCGAACCGGGCATTTTAGAAGCAAGTGAGCCACCGGTAGCCTAAGCTCGCCCTCGCTTCTTCTTTGTTGCTGAGTTAGCAGATCCTGATCGTGATCCTTGATGCACTGGGAAAAAGCCCTATTGAACTACCTTCCTTTGTTTTCCACTCACGAAGCTAGGGAACTGGATCGAAGACACGCCCTTATTCAACCCCCTCTCTCCTTCCTCTATCAAAAGAGACTACAACTCGAATCGGAAACGAGACTCGAAATCGTAATCGTACTCCTATCCAACTCGCTCGTGTGCTAGAATCCAATAGCCCACTCACTCCCTTTAGACTACTTCCGATAATGACAGTGAAAGTCAAGAGAATATCAGGAATTCAAGTCAGATAAAAGAGACTTTCCTTAACGACTCATATCCGATAAACCGAGTGAAAGACCTTATCAGGAATACAAGACTGCTAATCGATACTAGACTTAACGAGGAATCCCCTAAGAACAACTCCTCTAACTCATAAGCTAGAAAAGACTATTCGACTATCGTTACCCGTTCCGATCGGGTGACATATGCACAATGTCCCCCTCTCTCCTCTTCTCTTTCTCGAGTCTAGAATCGAATCAATCTCTTACTCCTACTCGTATCGGTAAAAAGGAGAGGAACAAATCGCTAATCGGTAATCGAATATCGAATATCGCTTCCTTATCTATCGTTCGTGTGCAATACCTATAGCCCACTCTCTCCCTTAAAACAAGTACGAGTCCTAATCCTACATCCGAGTCCTATAAAGCTAGTTAAACCAATTCTCATCCATACAATAATGAGAATCGAGAATAGACTTCATTACTGATATACGAAAACAGACAAACAAAAACAAGAGGAAAGAAAAACAAGTAACAGTCGTTAAACTAGCTTATCGGTATCGTAGCGATTGCTTTCCAACTCGTTCGAGTGCCATAAGAAAATGGCCCTCTCACTCGCTTTGCTTCACTGTGCTTTGAATAGCCCTACTTTCGTACCTCTCCTGGGGGCAATGATAAATCACCTAAGACCGCTAATGCCCCATCTAATTCAAGAACAAGCCCTTCTCGCCTTCCCCATGTGGAATAAGTTCCCGCGCATTCCATGTCCGATTCTTTACTAAACATACCTATGTCTCCAAATTTATGGTAATATGGCAGTGTGTACTTTTTATCCCTTGAAAAGTACACCACAAAATACCTCCTTCACTCGTTCCAAGAGAGAAAAGGGAAATAGTTCATGCGGAGTGGGACCGATAAACCAGACAACTTGGAAAGCCTTATTATTAGTAGACTGAACCGACTGACTCAAGCCAAGGAGCGGCTCGAAAAGCAAGAAGGAAAAGTCCTAACTTTAAGAGGGAATTTGGGAACTCAGCTGGGACCATTACTTTTGAATAGAGCGAAGGGAAGCAAAGTCACTTAGGATCGAGAAGCAAACTCACTTAGGCAGCTCAAAGCATAGGGAAGGGTATACCGATTAGTCCCCACCCTGGAAAGGGAGGTGTCTGTCCTTACCTTAAGATATTTACGAAGGACTGCCCGACTCTCAGTCAAAGGGGAGCGGCACATTATGCGAAAACTTTTATGGCGCTGAATGAACCGATACGAGATCTATGCCAATTTCATAGATCCCGTCTTGTACTAATAATACAAATCGAGGCGGTGCCCCAAATCACTTCTCCTAAAAGGGGACTTATGCCTTATTGACGCGAACTGGTCTCTATCGTATCGATCCAGAGGGAATAATCTTGGTCCAAGCGCAAAACCGTCTACCCTTCCCGAATGCGAATCTCTATCTCTTTGCGGCTACAGCCTATTCTAATAGGACCCATATTCAATCTCTTAAGTGACTTCTGAACACTAGCTAGCTCTGGACCTACCTATATTAGCCATGAGCGATCACCGAGCGGAGTTGAAAGAAAAGAGACTTGACATGCCAAAACTTCGCTCGCGAGTTCGGAACGAACGGAGCGGAAGGGATCAACAGTTCCAGGGAGAAGTTAAAAAGACGAGCACTTGGGACCACGGAGCCACCGTTTAAGACAAGGCTAAACGAGGCCATACGTGTAGTAAACTCCTCTCGTTGTGAAGAGAGTGAGTCTATAGAGCCAACGAGCCGAATCGATTTTGTCTCTTAATAGCCGAGTAGTTCCTTTAGTTCCGTAGACTATTGTACTAGTAGGGCTCGCCTATTTTCCTCCAACAGTCAACTTCACTTTCCTCCACTCGCCTGAATTACGAGGAGTTATTATACCGAATCCCAGATCCCTATACTCTATTTTTTTCTGTAGTTAGTGAGTTGCCTAAGGGCTCACTCACTAACTATAGAGGAGAACTAAGAAGACTTGCTTCCCTCCTAGTCAATTATCCAAACCATTATAAGGCTCTATCTGAGGAGGAATCCGCTAAGTGCTGCTAAGACCATCTAAGCATTCAGTTACCTTTTTAAAAGAGCTGATTCGAGAACAGTATTCGCTTGTCATCAAATGGCGCTATTTCCTATCAAGAAATGATGTTTGGCACAAGACAAACTCGGGATTACGTTCTAATTGCTGTCAGCAGTTAAGGGACATCGTGAAGGTGACTCTTTTAATACAGTCAGGCCGTCAAGCTGGAAGTTCTAGTTTGCTGCCAGTTTCGGTGACTCGTATGAGAAGTAGAGTGACTTCCTCTCTGGACTATTCTTGGATTCGGTGGAGCTCTACTTTTTTTTTGGACTCCTTTTAGTTGAGTGAAAAAATATCTATCCCGTAGGTCTCGCCACTTCCTTCCTGTAGCTTACCAATGGATTGAACCTTAGACCATGCTTAACACAGCCTAAAAGCGCCCTATCTTCACTTTCGGACTGGAAGGGACGTAGGCACAGGCTTTCGATCGACTATTGAACGGGAGCGGAAGCCACTCTTTCGGATGTGAGAGGAGCGGAGAAGTGAAAGTCATAAAATAGGGGCGAAAGCTTCGATTAGGCTTTCAAACATCCGCACTTGCGTTAGGGACTCTCACACCATACGGTTGGCCCCGAGCTCCAACTCATTCCCCTCTAAATAAAGAGGCAAGCTATCGAACTCACAACATTGGGACCCGATATACCTAATCGTTTCAAGCGCCCCTTCTCTCGGTTCAGTTGTTAAATAGAAAAAAGATCTGCCCACAAAAAGAGGAGCTTCCCCTTCCATGGGGAACTGGGTCTTTTCTTCTCTAACTAACTTTTTGTGGCCTCTTCGCACTCGCTCCTCTCCTCTTTTTTCCAGTCTTAGCTCAAATGCCAGTTTCCAGTCCGCAAGTGAAGTAGAAAATGTTGGCTTGTCGGCTGTTCAAACAAAGTATGACTTTGAAGTTCCGGGTTTGGGCTGCTTTCTTGCAACTCTCCGAGGGGATATTTTTTTTTGTCTTGCTCCATTGAATATCCGCTCTAATCGAAGGTCTCGTGATTGTTTTCCAGTCTCAGTGCCCGTGGAAGTAGTCAGTGAGTGAGCCTACGAAAGGGCTTAACTTTACTTGGGCTGTGGGCTTTTCAGTTTCTCCTTGCCAGTCGAGTGAAATATGCAAAAAATCCTTCGTTCCCCTAGTATATAAACCGGGAAAAGAAAGAGTGGGATGTACTTCGTCCCTCTCCTTTCAGTCGAGTGACTTCAATCCTCTCGCTTACGCTCGAGCGTCTTCGAACCTCTCCCTTCTTTACTAGTGTTGGCGAGCGACTTCATACCTTTCCTTGTTGCATACTGTTGGAAGGGTCGATGCGCATAAATGTTATGTTATAAATAAGCTAGGTATATAGGGGCTTGAACTGTAAATACTATATATATAGCAACTACCGCTCTTATATCATCGTACCTTCCTCTATCGAGTCAGCTAAATTTGCATTTCCCCTGACTTCAGAAACCGAGCATAGTATCTTTTCTGGCTAGCCCGGACACTACTATTGGTGAATCTACCTCTTCTTCTTTCCCAAACGATCTCAAAGTCTACCATACGAAACCTGCAAGCCGGAAAGAATAAGCCCTACTCTACTCGCAGGCTATCTTACTATCTCGAACTGAACTGGATTCTATTAAGCCTAAAGTCCTATTGATGGATAAGGGAAGAGCACATTCCCAACCACTGCTACTGGAGCAACTCTAAAAGACACGGGGAGGTTCTGAAAGACGTAAGAGCGTACTATAGTAAACTCCACTCGCTCCTATCGGACCAGCATCTACAAACCTGGGAGTTTCATTCCAAGTTTCCTCAATCAATTTTATACATTCTGCATTCAGAAGCCATTGTTGATCCATCCTCAAAGGTATAGAGGGCCCCGTCTTATCCTTGGTTGTCAAACATATAGGTCTATGATCAGACAGCGTAGGAATGGATTCAAGTAAGATAGATTCGTTCCCCATGAATCCTTCCCAGTCCCCTTTCCAAAATTCTACTCCCTGTTGTCGAGGTAAAAGCGAAATTATGTAATTCCAGTTAAATTATACTGAGCAGTTCTCTGAATGAGACGATCAGAAGATCTTCGACCGCCCTTTTAGCTTAGCTTTTAGTCTGTGGTGAGGGTGAGTCTGATCTGGTTAAAATCCCAATGTATAAACATTCCATATCCTTCAACATTTCTAGTTCCTGTGCCCCCTCCATGAATTCCTTTTTTTAAGTGCCTTGGTGAATATGTCAGCCACCTGTTCATCGGTCTTGCAATACTTGATCTCGATTTCGCCATTAGCCACGACTTCTCTTATAAAGTGATGCTTGATAGCAATATGCTTTGTCCTGCTATGGTAGACTTTCTTTTTAGCCATAGCTATTGCTGATTTGTTATCGCAGAAGATCTCCGTCGGTTCTTTCTGCCTTTGGCAAATGTCTTCTAGGATGATGATGATCCAAATTGCTTGGCAAGCTGAGGCTTCAGCTGCAACGTACTCTGCTTCTGCTGATGATTGAGCAACTGTTTGCTGCTTCTTGGAAGCCCATGAGAATACTCCGTAAGAAGTCCCACTGCTCTTCTTCCTCTAAGCCTTTATTCCGAATTCCGATAGTCTGTCCCTTATTGAAAACCAGAACAAACACTCATCTCATATTGATAGAAGTCTGCTTTGAGGCTAGGCACCTAAGAGCGGATTCTTTAAGACCGTCAATATGATAAGATAAAAGAAAGACTATCTCCTCTCCCCGTCTAGAGAGCTATCCGGCACGTTCTAAGCGCAAGGAAGTCCTTATCTACTCTTACTGTCTATGCTGAGGGTGAGAAAGACTCATTTCCTTCTATTGGGAAAGATCAAGAGAGAGGAAGTCGACATGTCTCGAATGGCTTTGCTGGATTTCCCACCACTTCGTGCCCTTCCTTCTGCTGTTCTCTTTCTTGCTTGAAACTAAGGGTCTGGAGACTGACAAACTCGCCTTTGACTCCTCTCCTACAGGTTTGGAACTCGTTCAAGCCTTACTTCGATCTCTATGCATGTCACCTTTCCTTAAGAGATGGACTCAGTCGGCACGTGAAAGCTTGAGTAAAGCAAGTTCCTCGAACCCTCAACAATTCTCTCCGAAACGATGGATGAATCGCCTATTGTGTTTTTTTTGGTGGCTAGGAGAAGGCCTTCAAGGAAGGAAAACTCAATGAAGAGAAAAACAATTCATAGCTATCTCCAAGAGCCTCATGGTTGTCTTTCGTTGTGCTTGCCCTCATCAGGGAACCTTAGTGTAGACCGTTCGATCGAGAGCTCCGACCCTAATGCAAGAAGGGGAAGGTTCATGTCATCTTCTAAATCGAAACCTGGGCATCTATCTCAAAGAGTCAATCTCGAATACAAAGCTGAGAGGGCCCGCGTAAGCAGATTATAGCAATCCATAGTCTTCAAAACAAACGATTTTGCTCCAGGGAAATAGATAGGAATGATCTTGTCACAAGGATTGTTGACTCAAAAAGAATCGAAAGGATTCAATGAATTGTCGACGTAACCGAACGTATGCCATCAGTAGCAAAAGCCTAGAAGGGGTCTGATGAACGGTTAGATGCTTATCTGTCACCAAAGAGGCTCAGCTAATCCTTAAACAGAAAAAGGCGAGTTGCGCTAAGGTCTCAGTTCCTCGTCCTATAACTATCCTTTTCCTTCTTCTTATAAGGCGAGTTACCCATACCAATATCCATAGCCAAACAGGGCTTTCCTCACAGCTTCACAATTCCCCCTTTTCTAGAGCAGCTACGCGAAAGCTAGAGAGGGAGAATGTGTCGCATATCGCATTTCGGTTAACCCTAATCCGCTGCTCTTACAGAAGGAGTTTTGAGTTCATAGCCGCTGTTAGAGTGATCGTAGCAGCTGCACAAGTCACTGCTGTTTTCGCGGGTTGTTTGAACTAATGCGAATGGGAGGCATAGAGCTTGTGCTGTTCTTCTAGTGCTTTCGTGTTTTCGGAATAGCGGATAAATAATCTTTCCTAGTGGAAGATTGGAAGGAGCAAAGGGCAAGTATTCACTAAGGTCTTCACAGGCATCTCCTCTTTGAAAAGCTCTCTTTTGTGTGCCCGCTCAAAGCGCCTTTCTTTAGTCTCTACCTGTGAATCGGGGAAGTTTATCTGAAAAGGTCCACTTACCTGACCTAGGAAAAGTCCATCCAAAAGGAGAATACATGACTGAAGCGAAGAAGTCTAAGCTGGATCCAGCAATAGTATCCGAGGACTTAGTAAGAAAGCAAGTGAAATAGCTAGGTCATTCAAAGGAGCAGCTGATTGATGACGGAGTCAAGGTACGGATCCAGCCTTGGGTTACTACGGAATGTTCAGTAGCTATTCGCTTACGAAGTGGTGGCTATCTTTTAAAGTACCACTTCTCGCAGATGCAATCTTAGGAGACTTCCTTCCCTATCCTTGCTAGGCTTCGTCTTTTTATTGGATTTATCACATGAAATTATAAATTGACCTATCCATTGTTATCAGGCGTCCAGCTTAGCAACCATTGAACTCGCTGCCACCAAAAGGGAGATCCAGTAGATCACAGAACAAAGAGAGTCAGAGTAGTGAAAATCACCGAGTGAAAGCAGTCACTTCCGGAGTTAGCGTACCAATCCTAGCTGTGAGGGATGGAATTACTTATATAAAGATATCTTTCCCTCGGTCTTTCTGCCCATGCAAGCAACTTTCCTGCGGTCCCAGGGGTCAGTTTAATCGGCTTGTCTTCGGTCCTAGGTTGGTCTATAGAGGGCAACTCAGTGAATGAGGTCTCGCTAGCTTCAATCAAATCAATTCATCAAATAGCTTCATCATAAGAAAGTTTATCCTGACCATGGTCTTCGTCTTCCTTCTCTAAGGACCTGGATGCTCCATCCGGAGGGAAAGGCAACAACACCATATAAACAAGAGAGAGAACTCAAAGTGGAAGGTAGGAAAAGATGACGATTCGCCGAGCTCTTTGACAGAACACTGTCTCTTCTAATTCAGAGTAGAGAATGAAGTCTATTTGCGGACTCTTTTCTCTGTCTTGCCGTCGTAACCCGCTGAGTGGCTGAAATACAAACGTTGATGCTAATCAAAAGAATCTGCTTGTCAATTCCGGGTGTCATACTTTACCTCTCATCTCACTGTTCTACTCAAAGCTAAAAGAGAGTGAAAGAGAGAAAAGAAGGACAGAGTAGCTCTAAAACCTTAACTTGCTAACTTTTTATGACTTGCTTGAATGAATCTTCGGAGGGCCTTCCATTGTACTCTTACCTTCTTCTTCCCCTCCGAAGCCTAAGTGAATTCCATCTTTCAACCCGTGCATACACCTTTTTGAGGTAGTCGTGGTAGTTCCATCTATCTTATCTGAATCGCGGTCATGAAATGTAGGAAATCCAGTTCCAGCATCATCCTATGTTGTAAGAAAAAGGCTTTGTCTCTTCCCTTCCCTCAAGAGCTATAAATCGACTGCGGATCTTAGCAGCATCTCTTATTCCTCCAACGGCTTCCTCTTAAATAGAAAGAGCATCTCCGTCGTTCACAAGAACTGACTATTCTATTTCGAAACCTAGAAAGCGAGAAAGAGAAGTCCTTTATTGTTTGTTGCAGAAGTGATCAACGAAGACCTAAAAGCAGTTATGTTATATAAAGCACTGCTGCCATTTCCTTTGCTACCGGCTTCTTTCAGTCCTAAAGTCAATCAAGAGGGTAAACTCGATCTATCTTTCCGGCTTAGCCGAACCTCTCACCTGGAGTGACTGAAGGATATTCTGATTCAAGCTCTGAACCAAAGCTCATTCTTTTCTCGTACCCTCATCGGCATCTCCTTACGCGGATTCAATAGCAGCTGGGTTGTGAACAAGAGCTGAAAGACGTTCAAGCCGGGTTCTGTCATACTCTAGTCTAGTTCTTTCTACTCTCGAGTTACTGGCTTTCAGAAAGACCTTCATTCACTTCGCTACCTTTCCTCTGATCTAAGTCCTCGCTCCTAGGCAAGGAAGAGAGTGATTTTTGAAGGAAAGTCGTTGATTGAGTGGAGGGATGTCTATTATAACGCGAAAGAACTTGATTGGGCGTTAACCTCACGCAACTTACTAGTTTTGGGACTTTGAAGCCCAGCAAACGGAGGAGCAAGTTACGGAACAAGCAACGGCTTTCGCGCCCAAGCAAGCTACCTTGCTTGGCCCCTGTGACCTGTGGGCCCAAGGGGCGGAGCGGTTCATCTATTCAATCCGGAGTATAGGTTACTTTGAGTGAGAAAGCCAGGCTCAGAAAGAGTTTCCGATTGAGGTATTAGGTTCCTTTTTAGCCTGTGCCGATGTCGAATGCGTGCTTTCTTTCCTCCAGCATGAAACGGAGTTGAGCGGTGCGCATTCCTTTACGCATTCAGCTGACCTTTCCATTACCGTGGGAAAGCCTCACTCTCGGTGAAGCGGATGACTCATCTGGATAACAAACTGAATAAGCCGATGCGAGTCTAACAATTCCACCAGTAAGGAAGGAACGGGAAGAAGCAGGCAAAGCAAGGCTTTCTTCTTTCTTTCAGAGTGAGAAAGCAAACGAATCGAAGCGCTCGAAAGCAAGAAAGGGAG
Organism: Durio zibethinus; assembly: GCF_047325235.1. Taxonomy (NCBI): domain Eukaryota; kingdom Viridiplantae; phylum Streptophyta; class Magnoliopsida; order Malvales; family Malvaceae; genus Durio; species Durio zibethinus. The sequence continues at coordinate 61,686 of NW_028323043.1, read as the reverse complement.
GCTTGAAAGCTAAGGAGGCTCGTCAATGGCTTGGCTTCAGGTCTATGTTATGGCGAATGGAAGCGCAGATTAGCAGGTGTCCGCTTGACTCAGTCATAGTCTAGCCGACCAACTGGTACGCACTCGAAGCCTATGTTCACTAGAGCAATTGAAAAAGGTATGGTAGTGATCTCACTCCACGCATTGCACACTCTTTTCATCCAAACTGTGCACAAACTGGGCATGGTGATGGGAGCTAGGTTCAAGGTACAGAAGGATAGCCCTTCCATTTCTTTGATGCACACTACTTTTTTTACGGTCCACAGTTGCTTGAGCGAGAACCACCTTGCGTCCCAACCTTCTTGCTTCTCGACTTTCTTTGGTGCCAAAGACCGATGACTAGTTAACCGACTCCCGGTCGACATGAGGAAGACAACTATTCTTCTGGTAAAGTGGACGAGAAGAGAAGAGCGAGTCTCTTTCTAACTACTCTAACCAGGAGGGGGATGATAGGTGACAGGCCAATAGGAAGCTTTCTACGGTCTAGTCCGGACGGACCTGGAAAGCGCGAGGGATATGTTATCGGCCAATGCATCTTCTTGCTACCCGATTTTGACAATACCGATGTCGATAATCTGACCTTGGTCACAGACAACTATCAGTTATTTGCTTACTTCCGTGTAAACTCAATAGCCTTCGTACTTGATTTGTTTGAACCTGTCTTTTTTTCAACAAATGATGGTGAGCTGTATTCCAAGTGAGAAGACTTCCGTAGGTCGCTTTCCCAGTGAAAGAGAGAACTATTCAAGCCTCCACCTCTTCAATCGGAATCGGAGGTATGAAAGTTTACCTGCCGGGGCCCATAATAGAGAGTTCTCGCATTCCTACTTCCCGGGATGTCGAAAGCTTCAGTCTACACAGTCCTTAGCCCACATCTATCTAATAAGAGTCGTTATGCCTCAAAATCTTCCTTACGCCGAGAGTTACTAGGAGAGTTCCTTACTTATTGTTATAGCGCTTTAGAGTACCTTTAAGACTAAATAAGGAATAAAACCCTGTGGCCGAGAGACTGATTGACCTAGAATCCCATCTGTACCCAGCATCTAGCTTGAAAGCAGATATGAAAGCACCACTCCTTAGCCCGACAGAGGAAGAAAAACCTTACCGCCCCGCATTCATCAATATCAATAAAAGTAGCAGGCGTGAAGAGTCGTGAAGGTTTAGTATACTCACTTCTAGTTACCGCACAACGTCCTATCTTCATTCCCTTGGAACTATGTATTGCAGTTGGCAGATCACAGAAGGAAGTCAATAGCATACTAGAGTAGAGGGTAGGGGGGAAGGAACGAAGTTCACCTCGTAAACTCGATTTTATTCAACTTTGGCAATCGCAGCCCTCGGTCCCTAAATGGAGGTTTTAGTCCTCAAATGCTTGCATATTTAGCCCGGCCAGCATGTACAGATTGACGCGAATCGAGACTCCGATAGAACTGCTTATCCCCGCCTTACGAGCGAGCTTATAAACCAAGCAGCAAAGACCACCTACCTTGTACTTGTACTGCACTCTCCAAGTATTCACATACTGGCCTTGTGCAGCTAGAGATGTAGGCAAAAGATTGACTAAGCGAACTAGTACTTTATCCCCTTTAAGAAGGCATCTCGGCACTGCTGCAACTGGGGCATAACATAATAGGATAGCATCCTCTTGCCTGCTAGACCCAATGCAATGGAAAGGAGTGATTCAAGGCCTTTCCTTTCGCCATGAGCTATGTCCGCATAAGAAGTCTTCGCTGGAGCAGCTATTTGAACTACTTATTTCTGTATTAATATACAATGACTCAAGAGAATCCTTCTAGGCTTCACTAGGTTAACTCCTATTTGTGGACGAGAAAAGAAAATTATTCCAATATTTCAGTTCGCTTACCGACCGGTGAACCGGACGAAGGTTCTATTCGATAGTTGATTTAGCACAATCTTGTCTTAAGCCCTTCTTTCAATTGCATGCTATGTGATCTTTTCTCTTGTTGAAGAAGCTAGGATTGGACCGGCTTTCAACACCAGGCTCAAAGGAAGACCAGATCTCACCGGAAAGTCATTAACAATTGAAGGGCGAAGAACTGGAACTCGATAGCTGGGAACTGTAACTCCAAAGCAAAGGGCATCGAAAGCAACCGCAAATGAATGGAAAGCCCGATATGCTCGGTATGAAACATATTCCCATTACTTTACTACTAAGCCCTTTTTTTCCTTTAGCTCGTTTGGACTTACCATCTGGATCCTACCCCATTTGATTGACTCGAGAGCAAAAAAAGAAAGACTAGACATATTACACAACGAGAAGGTCACTCTCACGGGATGCGCTCCCCACTGTAATTACAATAGATGGCAAAACAAAATGGCTTGAAAATGAAATTGTGCTAGATCCTTTATAAATTATAAAAGAGATTTGCCCTATCTGTTTGATAACTTGCTAGCCTAAGGGACAAAGTTACTAGTTCAAGAGAGCCCAGGGGGGGAACTGCTGAATCAACTTTAACTAGATCTCTTCGAACTCCCTATGAAACTGGCTCGGCCCCAACTGGAAAGGAATTAGTAGGATATGCTTTTTTGACCTTGAACCCGTTTATAAAGAAGCAGCTAGATTATCCCCTGCTGGATGGCTTGAAAAAGTATCTTTCCCATGTGCCCTGGCCTTTGACACTGCTGGTTTTCCTGATTGAACTGATCCGCCATCAAAGGG
>NW_028323043.1:7500-55000 GCF_047325235.1 Durio zibethinus | reverse complement strand
TCTGTTCATCGAAGAAAAAATCAAGAGCCTTAAGTCAATAAGACTGAGAAGGTTGACTAAAGAACAAATTAACAAATTTTTTTATTAATATTATTTATTAAATATTAAATTTTATTTTTATTAAATATTAAATTTTTATTAAATATTAAATTAAGGCTCCATTGGAGAATTCAGACCTAAGCATTAATCGAGAAGCGATGGGACGACGGAACCCGTGAATGCAGAGGATTCTATTGAAAACGAATCCTAATGATTTATCGGGTAGGATGGCGGAACAAACCAGAGACCACTTCATTTCTTTTTATTCTGTTCTGATTCTGAGAGGTCATGAGTTAACCCGACAACTGAAATAGATATTGAAAGAGTAAATATTCGCCCGCGAAAATTTTATTTTCATTTTAAAATTTTATTTTCATTTTTTTTTTTTATTTTTCATTTTAAAAATTTTATTTTCATTTTATTTGATTGTTAAATTTTTGTCGATCCGAGATGAATATGATAAAAAAGACAAAACAAAATAAAGATTCGTTATAACATTATAACAAAAACAAGATAAGACATTATCTATAAATAGAATCCATGTTTAATTACTTATATATATATCCAATATATATCCAAACAAGATATACAAATTTATAATAGATCAGATAAAATCTCAAATAGATCAGATAAAATCTCAAAGCAAAGAATCCCAGGATTCAATCTATTATTCAGTAACTACCTATATATCTTAAGAATAAAATAAAATATTTTTTAGTCATTTTTTCGCGAGGAGCTGGATGAGAAGAAACTCTCATGTCCAGTTCTGTAGTAGAGATGGAATAATAAACAACCATCAACTATAACCCAAAAAGAACCAGATTTCGTAACCAACATAGAGGAAGAATGAAAGGAATATCTTATCGAGGTAATCGCATTTGTTTCGGTAGATATGCTCTTCAAGCACTTGACCCGCTTGGATTACATCTAGACAAATAGAAGCGGGGCGCCGCGCAATGACACGAAATGTACGCCGTGGTGGAAAAATATGGGTACGTATATTTCCAGACAAACCAGTTACGGTAAGATCTACAGAAACACGTATGGGTTCGGGAAAGGATCTCCCGAGTATTGGGTAGCTGTCGTTAAACCGGGCAGAATACTTTATGAAATGAGCGGAGTAGCCGAAAATATAGCAAGAAAGGCTATTTCAATAGCGGCGTCCAAAATGCCTATAAAACTCAATTCATTATTTCAGGATAGGAATATAGAACCAAGGAAAGAAGTCTTGGGAATAAAAAAAACAATTGCGGGTTTCCTTTTTTTTTTTTTTTTGACAAACAATATTTCTTTTTTCTTCGTCCTTTGTTCCATTGAAAGAAGAGATTAAAAAAAATGATTCAACCTCAGACCCATTTGAATGTAGCAGATAACAGCGGGGCCCGAGAATTAATGTGTATTCGAGTCATAGGAGCTAGTAATCGCCGATATGCTCATATTGGTGACGTTATTGTTGCTGTGATCAAGAAAGCAGTACCAAAGGCACCTCTAGAAAGATCAGAAGTGATCAGAGCTGTAATTGTACGTACTTGTAAAGAACTCAAACGCGACAACGGTATGATAATACGATATGATGACAATGCTGCAGTTGTCATTGATCAAAAAGGAAATCCAAAAGGAACTCGAATTTTTGGTGCGATCGCCGGGGAATTGAGACAGTTAAATTTCACTAAAATAGTTTCATTAGCTCCTGAGGTATTATAAGACGAGACCTCAATTCAATATAGTTATAGTATTTAAATTAGAGTATTTAATGACATAGATTAATTAGTAGATTGTGTCTCACGTATATACCTTTACTAAGTAAAAAAAAAAAAAGAACATGTTGGTTATATCAAAATTCGGGAGCAACAATAATTTTAGTTTACCATGGGTAAGGACACTATTGCTGACATAATAACTTCTATACGAAATGCTGACATGAATAGAAAAGGAACGATTCGAATAGGATCTACTAACATCACTGAAAACATTGTTAAAATACTTTTACGAGAAGGTTTTATCGATAACATAAGGAAACATCGGGAAAGAAACAAATATTTTTTGGTTTTAACCCTACGGCATAGAAGGAATAGGAAAGGACCATATAGAACTATTTTAAATTTACGACGGATCAGTCGACCCGGTCTACGAATCTATTCTAACTATCAACAAATTCCTAGAATTTTAGGCGGGATGGGATTGTAATTCTTTTCTACTTCTCGGGGTATAATGACAGACCGGGAGGCACGACTAGAAGGAATCGGCGGAGAAATTTTGTGTTATATATGGTAATCTGTCTAACATCCGAATTGTATCCGAATCCGAAACTTTCCATTTGTGAAAAAAAAAAGCACGGGTTGTCTAATAGAACTCCTCCTGCCCTACAGTAGTTGATACGTCAAGGAAGTTTTACCCTGGAATAAAAGAACAAAAATGGATTCATGGAGGTTTAATTAGTGAATCACGTCCACTCCAGATTCCTTTAGATAATGAAGATCTGATTCTAGGTTATGTTTCAGGAAGGGTCCGATCGAGTTTTATACGTATACCCACCGTGGGATAGAGTCAACAAAAGTGAAGTAAGTGCTTATGATTCAACCAGGGGGCGTATAATTTATAGACTCCGCAACAAGGATTCGAACGATTAGGTAGTTTTTTCAACTTCAAGATTCCTTTCAGGGGGATCCAATTCAAGGTTCAAAAATTTCAAGAAACTTATTTTCTTCCAATAAGTAGATTCGGAAAAATTTAAGGAATAACAACTATGAAAATAAGGGCTTCCGTTCGTAAAATTTGTGAAAAATGTCGACTAATCCGTAGGAGGGGACGAATTGTCGTAATTTGTTCCAACCCGAGACATAAACAGAGACAAGGATAATCTTTCTATTCTAAAAAGAACTCCTTAAAGTTAAAGAAAAGAAACTAATCTTAAAGAAAGCGATGAACAAATAAAAATAGAAGATCTGTTTTGACATGAAATGGATATATCCATATATCTCTGACTTATCCTTATGAAATGATAAAATATGGCAAAACCTATACCAAAAGTTGGTTCACGTAGGAATGGGCGCAGTAGTGCACGGAAAAGTGCACGTAGAATACCAAAAGGAGTTATTCATGTTCAAGCAAGTTTCAACAATACCATTGTTACTATTACAGATGTACGGGGTCAGGTAATTTCTTCTTCCTCCGCCGGTACTTGTGGATTCAAGGGTCCAAGAAGAGGGACTCCTTTTGCTGCTCAAACCGCAGCGAGAAATGCTATTCGAGCAGTAGTAGACCAAGGTATGCGACGAGTGGAAGTTCTGATAAAAGGTCCTGGTCTCGGAAGAGATGGAGCATTACGAGCTATTCGTAGAAGTGGTATACTATTAAGTTTCGTACGGGATGTAACCCCTATGCCACATAATGGCTGTAGACCTCCTAAAAAAAAACGTGTGTAGAAATAAACACTAAAGAGATTTCAAGAGAAATAAATGATTCAATGATCTGATCAAATAAAATAATATTACTATGGTTCGAGAGAAAGTAAAAGTCTCTACTCGGACACTGCAGTGGAAGTGTGTTGAATCAAGAACAGATAGTAAGCGTCTTTATTATGGACGCTTTATTCTGTCTCCACTTATGAAAGGCCAAGCCGACACAATAGGCATTGCGATGCGAAGAGCTTTGCTTGGAGAAATAGAAGGAACATGTATTACACGTGCAAAATCTGAGAAAATACCACACGAATATTCTACCATAGTAGGTATTCAAGAATCAGTACATGAAATTTTAATGAATTTAAAAGCAATTGTATTGAGAAGTAATTTGTATGGAACTCGTAACGCCTTTATTTGTGCCAAGGGTCCCGGATATGTAACTGCTCAAGACATCATCTTACCGCCTTCTGTGGAAATCGTTGATAATACACAGCATATAGCTAGCCTAACCGAACCAATTGATTTGTGTATTGGATTACAAATCGAGAGAAATAGAGGATACGGTATAAAAACGCCAAAGAACTTTCACGACGGAAGTTATCCTATAGATGCTGTATTCATGCCTGTTCGAAATGCGAATCATAGTATTCATTGTTATGGGAATGATAATGAAAAACAGGAGATACTTTTTCTAGAAATATGGACAAATGGAAGTTTAACTCCTAAAGAAGCACTTCATGAAGCCTCTCGGAATTTGATTGATTTATTTATTCCCTTTCTAGATGCGGAAGAAGAAAACTTACATTTAGAAAACAATCAACACAACGTTACTTTACCTTTTTTTCCTTTTCATGATAGATTAGCTAAACTAAGAAAAAAGAAAAAAGAAATAGCATTGAAATATATTTTTATTGACCAATCAGAATTGCCTCCCAGGATCTATAATTGTCTCAAAAAGTCCAATATACATACATTATTGGACCTTTTGAATAACAGTCAAGAAGACCTTATGAAAATTGAACACTTTCGCATAGAAGATGTAAAACAAATATTGGGCATTCTAGAAAAGAAGTAGAAAAGCATTGCGAAATTGATTTACCAAAATTTTAAATCCATTGGATTTAGGATTTATTTCATTTTTTTTTTTTTTACTTTAGAAAATTAGAAAAAAAAAAAAAAAACGAAAATGGATTTTGAACCTTCAGCACAATCCATATATTGGGACCAGAATTGAATAAATGTATCTAGGGAGAATTCACTTTGACTTTGAAGTGACTACTCCCTAGATACGCACATCATGATATTTTATTTTAAAATTGATTCAATTTAAAAAAGACCTAAAGTTAGGGATTTATCAATCGGTAATGTTGCTCCAATACCCAACCAAAGGGCCACCGCAGTACCAATCAAAAAAACGGTTGTCGCTACTGGACGACGAAATGGATTTTGGAATTTATTAACATTTTCCAAAAAAGGTACTGTTAATAATCCCGCAGGTACTGAAACCATTAAAAGAACACCCAATAACTTGTTAGGTACTGTACGAAGTATTTGAAATACAGGAAAGAAATACCATTCAGGTAATATTTCCAAAGGAGTTGCAAATGGATCCGCGGGTTCACCAATCATTGAAGGTTCTAGAACCGCTAAGCCTACGTTACAAGCAATAGTACCGAGAATTACTACTGGAAAAATATATAAAAGATCATTGGGCCATGCGGGTTCCCCATAATAATTATGACCCATACCTTTAGCTAATTTAGCTCTTAATACAGGATCGTTCAAGTCAGGTTTTTTTGTTATTAGGATAGGTGAATTTTTCTAGATCCATCCCCCGAAGGAACCGGACATGATAATTTTTCATCATCCGGCTCAAGCAAAAATCAATCGAATCAAATGGATACAAACGGATACATATAAAATGAATCTATATGTTATCCACACATATATGAATGATTTCATATGTAAGAAAAAAGTTACCTGATTCCATTTTACGAAGTTGCAACTATACATTCCAAGGAATGCCATTTTTACAGGTAAATGCTCAATACCCAAGTAGGCGTACAAAGTTGATCGTGATCAAGTGCTTTCTGGGTCGTCTTAGGCCTTGCGATTCACCTTTATCCCAAAAATATATCGAGATTTTTTACATACAAAGGATTTACTTGTTACTAATATAGTCTAGCCTTTGCTCTTCTTTAGATCCCTTGTTTCACTCCGATAGTATAATAATAATAAATCGGGTCGATGCAGAAGAAATGAATGTATTTTCATACTATTAAGATAAGAAAGTAAAAAAAAAATAAAAATAAATAAATAAAATCTAATTTGCATTATGCCAAATCACTTATTCTACTGGATCTTACGGAGCCCTGTTCATACACGACATCGTCAGGTCTGATCATAGAAAAGATTCTCTTCAAGCGAACCAGCCTATCCTTTGTATGGGGCTTACACGGTGGTTGGAACAAAGACACATTTGGTTGTGAATTCCAATGTAGCAGATAAAGGCATATTTCTGCATGGCCCAATCAATAGTTCAAGTCACACACTCCCATAATCCATTTTCTCTTCGGGGAATTCCCTTCAACTATTCATGTCATATCAAATAAATAATAGAATATTGTGGAGTTGAAAGGAAATATCCAAATACATGTCTTATTTTTTTTTTTTTTTCAACAATCCATATTTGTAGCAATGAAATACTATTGTTCCTCCCCCAAGTAATAAGATAAATGATTGGCAAGTAATAAGATAAATGATTGGTTACAATATAGCTATGGTCTATATTCTCTATAAAGGACCAGAAATGCCTTGCTTACGTATCATTAGGAAATGCATTAACATAAATACAGCAGTAAGAAGGGGTAATACAAAAGTGTGTAAACTATAAAAACGGGTCAAAGTGGATTGTCCCACACTAGCACTTCCACGCAATAACTCTACCAAAGGCGATCCTATTACCGGAATAGCTTCCGGAACGCCTGTTACGATTTTGACTGCCCAATAACCAATTTGGTCCCAAGGTAAGGAATAACCTGTTACACCAAAAGATGCAGTCAACACAGCCAGAACCACGCCTGTAACCCAAGTCAATTCGCGAGGTTTTTTAAAACCACCAGTGAGATAGACACGAAATACGTGCAGGATCATCATTAAGACCATCATACTTGCCGACCATCGATGAACTGATCGGATTAACCAACCAAAGTTAGCTTCAGTCATTATGTATTGAACAGAAGTAAAAGCCTCAGTAACGGTTGGACGATAGTAAAAAGTCATAGCAAATCCTGTAGCTACTTGTACCAAAAAACAAGTAAGCGTAATTCCTCCTAGACAATAAAATATGTTAACATGAGGAGGAACATATTTACTAGTTATATCATCTGCAATCGCCTGAATCTCGAGGCGTTCTTCGAACCAATCATAGACTTTATTGAGATAGGTAAACCAAGAGGACTCCCCCCCTGAGAACCGTATATGAGAATTTCATCTCGTACAGCTCAAACAAAAACACCCAAATAATAGCTGAAACGGATATGGAATAGAAAGTTTGAAACTTCTTAATCTTTTCATTCAATTTTATCTGAAGACACAAAAGAGTAAAAATCCGAAAGCTCTTTTTTGTAGTTGTAATTATAATGCCAAAAAATCAAGTCGGCGCATTCGTCTTTATGTTGATCAGGCCTCTTGAATCTTCTATTTACCTACTTATTTCTTTTCTTTTTCTTTGCTTTGATTTGTTATTTATATGGAATGTGGCTTTATTCTTGTTTTCTTTATTTTTAATAGGAATTCTCTTGTTAAGACCCTATGAATCAATTGAAACTTCAGATTCATACCAGAACCGCGATGATTCAATAAAACCTTCAAACTAAGTCCAAAGATTCTTTGAGTAAGAATTATTGGATCATCACTTATTCAATGAATAGAATAGATATAATAAATAAAAATACAAAGAAAAGAAAGGTTTGTCCTTTGATCAAAATAAGCATAAACTAAATGAGAGTTTGAAAGAAGAAAAAATTTCTCGATTTATAAATAAAAAACCTCTTTCTTTGAAAATTTTTTTTTTTTTTGAGTCCGGCCGCGAGGTTTGAATATTAAGTATGAATCATAGTTCGAATACTTCGTGATCCATTTCATATATTCCGTGCTCCAGATACTAGAATGGCTATCCGACGGGATAAAACTATCTCGATCAAGAGGACAGACCCATTTTCTGTACTATCAATAGGATCAATTATAACAAGTCACACACTCATATTCCGGAAATACAGAAACAAAAAAAATTTCGCGGTCGAACTACCAAAATAGAATGGGCTAAAAAAAATCCGAGAACTAAAAGTTTCACTTTTTGTATTGAAAAGCGAGGCTTCGTGGTTCTTGTGAATCTAATTCAGCGAAATTCCATCCAGTAAAACGGAAGAATTATAAATCTCCAAAATAATAGATAAGAATATCGAAAATAAAGCCATTGCGACACCCATCAAAGGAGTCGTTCCCCATCCAGGAGCTACTTTACCATATTCCGAATTCAATGGTTTCAAAAAATCCCCTACAACAGTTCGTCTTGGACCAGATCTAGAACTACCCTCAACGGTTTGTGTAGCCATAAATCTTATTTTGTATTCAGTGAGATCTGTTGACTTTGTATATCATTCCGCTGTAAATAAACGATCTTATCATAGATCCATTGTGATCTTGAAATTATATTTATATTTATATTATTTATATTTATATTTATATATATTATTTATATAATTATATAATAATGGAAACAGCAACTTTAGTCGCCATCTCTATATCTGGTTTACTTGTAAGTTTTACTGGGTACGCCTTATATACTGCCTTTGGGCAACCCTCTCAACAATTAAGGGATCCATTCGAGGAACACGGGGACTAATTGAAGTAATGAGCCTCCCAATATAATATTGGGAGGCTCATTACTTCAATTGAGATAATGAAAAATCATTTCATTTTTTTAGTTGGAACTTTAGGCGGTTCTCGAAAAAAGATAGCGAAAAAAATTATCCCTAGAGTAGATACTAAGAGGAATGTATAAACCAATGCTTCCATAAATTCGATCGTGGTTTACAATTATAGCTTCCGTACCTATTTATTTAGAATCATCTCCCGAATAAAATAACGAAAGAACAAGAATCAAAGAAAAGGCAGCGATTTTAATCAAGATTTTTACAGCAGCCTATGTCAAATCACAAACAGAAAATAGAAGCGAAAAATAACAAAGCAATCTTGCATCAGACTACTTGTCTTCTTGTAGTTGGATCTCCAAGTTTTTGGAATGCTCCAAATTCCACTTGAGCATCCAAATCTGGATCAATACCGGCAAAAACATCTCTGAACAGGGTTCTAGCACCATGCCAAATGTGTCCGAAGAAGAAAAGCAAAGCAAACGAAGCATGCCCAAAAGTAAACCAACCCCTTGGACTGCTACGAAAAACACCATCGGATTTCAAAGTAGCACGATCTAATTCAAAAATTTCACCCAATTGAGCACGTCTAGCATATTTTTTCACAGTAGCAGGATCACTATAACTCACTCCATTGAGTTCGCCACCATAGAACTCAACAGTTACACCTACTTGTTCGACACTATACTTCGATTCTGCCCTTCTAAAAGGAACATCCGCTCTAACAATTCCGTCTCCGTCTACCAAAACAACCGGAAATGTTTCAAAAAAAGTAGGCATACGACGTACAAAAAGTTCACGCCCTTCTTTATCTCTAAAGATAGGGTGTCCTAACCACCCAACGGCTATTCCATCCCCGTTGTCCATTGAACCCGCTCTGAATAATCCTCCTTTTGCCGGATTATTGCCAATGTAATCATAAAAAGCTAATTTTTCAGGAATTTTAGACCAAGCTTCTGATAAACTTTGATTTTCGGCTAACCCAGCACTAACCCTTCGATATATTTCTTGCTGGAAGTATCCTTGATCCCATTGATAACGAGTAGGACCAAATAATTCGATGGGGGTAGTTGCTGAACCATACCACATAGTTCCAGTAACAACAAAAGCTGCAAAAAAGACAGCAGCTATACTACTGGAAAGGACGGTTTCAATATTTCCCATACGTAATCCTTTGTATAAACGTTGGGGCGGACGGACACTAAGATGGAATAAGCCCGCTAATATGCCCAATGTCCCTGCTGCAATATGATGAGAGGCTATTCCTCCCGGAACAAAAGGATCAAAACCTTCCACGCCCCACGCTGGATTTACAGGTTGTACCTTTCCGGTTAGTCCATAAGGGTCGGACACCCATATTCCAGGACCATACAATCCTGTTACATGAAATGCGCCAAAGCCAAAGCAAGCCACTCCTGAGAGAAATAAATGAATTCCAAAAATCTTGGGCAAATCCAAAGAGGGTTTTCCTGTGCGCTCATCACAAAAAATTTCTAGATCCCAATATACCCAATGCCAGATAGCTGCCAAGAAGCACAAGCCAGAAAACACAATATGTGCTCCGGCCACACCTTCGTAACTCCAAATACCCGGATTTGTTATAGTCCGCCCCGTAATACTCCAACCGCCCCATGAATTGGTTATTCCTAAACGAGTCATGAAGGGTATAACGAACATACCTTGTCTCCACATTGGATCAAGAACGGGATCGGAGGGATCAAAAACAGCTAATTCATATAGAGCCATTGAACCGGCCCAACCAGCAACCAGAGCTGTATGCATTATATGAACAGAAAGCAAGCGACCGGGATCATTCAATACGACAGTATGAACACGATACCAAGGCAAACCCATGGAAATACCCCTTTATCAAATCAACGAAAAATAGACACTATGTAACTTTATTGCATTGGAATACCTCCCCTTTTCGGTGGATTCTTTCGGAGAAAGGATTAATGTTTGTTCTATTCCATTAGTAATAAGGGAAGAATTCGGCTCAGAAGAAAAAAGAGAAGCAGATCTATTCTATACTCGATAAGTATCAATACGCAATGGGGGTTGATCCTATTTTTTATGAATGAATGCATCCCTATTTGTTCATCATTCAAAGGACCTATTCGTAAGAATTCTCTTTCATTCATTCCGCCTTTCTTTATTTTATGGCCTTAGTCTATCTATGTATAAAATATGATAAAGGCCCATATTATTAAGACCATTATTACATATTATTAAGATAAGACCATTATTACGTATTACATTACGTATTACGCTTCCACAATCAAAGTGAAATATAATATTACATATTATAATATTACATATTATTAAGATAAGACCATTATTACGTATTACATTACGTATTACGCTTCCACAATCAAAGTGAAATATAATATTACATATTATAATATTACATATTATTAAGATAAGACCATTATTACGTATTACATTACGTATTACGCTTCCACAATCAAAGTGAAATATAATATTACATATTATTAAGATAAGACCATTATTACGTATTACATTACGTATTACGCTTCCACAATCAAAGCGAAATATAATTTTACATTCTTTTTACTTTATGCCTGTTGGTATTCCAAAAGTTCCTTTTCAAGTTCCGGGAGATAACGATGCAAGCTGGGTTGACATATAGTGCGACTTGTCAAATATATTGGGTCATATGGGATTCCCCCGTTCTCTCGCCCGATCGAGATATCCCCTGTTTCGCCCCAAAAAGATTGATTGAATTATCAAAAATTTGTAGCGGGAAGTGTAATGAAGTGCAATTAGAGATCCATTTCATGGGGGTGTATCCAGATTAATATTTTCAATTAGAATGATTTATGGTTGGCTTGGTTGGACTGATAAAATGAAGTATCCAGGCTCCGTTTAGAAAAAACCCAATTGGTAATATATTTATGATTACCACCTATATCATAATCATAATTTTTCTTTTTTTTTTTAATTATAAATAAGAGCGATTTCAAACTGTTAATCAATCGAATAATATGGGAAATACGTTGAATATTTGGCGAAAAACATGAAAGAAAAAGGAATTAAATTAAAATAAAAAAAGGAAATGAAATCATAGCAAAAAGACGTGGTATTGGGTCATTTGTCCTATATGTGCAAATAAAAATCGGGCAGATCTTTACTCGGAGTAGAGCATAAACCTAAAAAAATTGAATAAAAAATTGACGAACCCCATTCAGGAACAAGAAAATGACATCGTGATTTGGATTGAATCGCAATGAAAAAAAAATGGATCAATGAAAAGTTTGTGCAATAAGTTTAGCGAATTTTTTCTATATTATAGGAAAACGGGCCAAAACTCATCTTTCTTTAATTTAATTTTAAATTTCATTTTATTTAAAAAATGTAAGAAAAAGCCCCTTCATTAGAAATTAGAAGTTAGAAAGGTCCGACTAGAAAAAACAAAGGATGGCTGGAATCTACACATTGATTTTTTTTCGCAATTTTTGTTGAACCGTATGCATCAAAAGGTGCCTGTACGGCTACTAAGGGATACAATTTTATCCTAATCAACCGAATTTATCGAGAAAGATTGCTTTTTTTGGGCAAAGAGCTTGATATCCAGACCTCGAATCAACTTGCGGGTATTATGATCTATCTCAGTATAGAGAGTAATAGCCGAGACCTGTTTTTTTTTATAAACTCTCCTGGCGGAGGGATAGTATCTGGATTATCTCTTTTTGATACTATGCAAGCAGTGGAACCAGATGTGCATACACTAGCCATGGGATTGACCGCTTCAATCGCAGCTTTTCTCTTGGTCGGAGGAGAAATTACCAAACGCAGAGCATTCCCTCACGCTCGGCGCCAATGAGTTTTTTTTTTTTATTATTGATGGAAAGAAAAAAGAAGACTATGCCTTCGCCATATGAAATATGAATTAGTAAGTAATAATAGCATGGCACTTTGAATTCGATATGAAATTTTTTTTTTATTTCTTTTTTTTTTTTTCAAAAAAAAATATTAGATTATGTATCGAAAGAGTAGTATGAGAGAAGGGGCATTTCCAATTTGATCTTAGCTATCGTGGGCCCATCTCAGGCGTCACAAACTTTTTTTCTTTTCCTACCAGAGGCTATTAACAATATTTATGTTATGAAAGAGTACGAAAAAAAAAAAGACTATTTTTTTTCTTTCTTTTTTTTTTTTCAAAAAAAAAAAGAAACTTTGGGATTGCTGAATCACAGACGAAATAAATATATAAAGCAACGGAGCCATCATAGTATTTTTAAACTTTTCCGAAAAAAAAAGAAAAAGAAGGATGGTAATTGGATTATTTATTAATCTGGGTCTAATAGACTCTATATTTTCTCTTTTTTTCGATGAAAGAAAAAAGAGAATTCCATTGTAAAGCCGTATGCAATTGTAAAGCCGTATGCAATGCGCAAAAAATGCCTGTACGGTTGTTCAATTCTATAGCTATTCTTCTCGCCTCATTATGTGAGTTAGAAGTATGTTATATCATCAGGGTAATGATCCATCAACCTATTAGTATGCTTAAGGATGATGGCTTCAAAGACTGGGTCATGGAAACAGACGAAGTAATGAAAATGCAAGAAGACATCATAGAGGCTTATGTACAAAGAACGGGCCAGCCCCGATGGGTTATAAACAAAGACATGGAAAGAGATAATTTTATGTCAGCAAAAGAAGCCAAAGATCATGGAATTGTGGATCATATAGTGCGTACAGAATCGAGACCTATAGTGAATGAAAAACCTATAGTGAATGAAAAACCTATAGTGAATGAAAAACCTATAGTGAATGAAAAACCTATAGTGAATAACAAACCTATAGTGAATGAAAAACCTATAGTGAATGAAAAACCTATAGTGAATGAAAAACCTATAGTGAATGAAAAACCTATAGTGAATAACAAACCTATAGTGAATAACAAACCTATAGTGAATAACAAACCTATAGTGAATAAAAAATGGAGACTAGTTAACGACAATGGCAATGGAAGACCACCATTTGACGACAATGGCAATGGAAGACCACCATTTGACGACAATGGCAATGGAAGACCACCATTTGACGACAATGGCAATGGAAGACCACCATTTGACGACAATGGCAATGGAAGACCACCATTTGACGACAATGGCAATGGAAGACCACCATTTGACGACAATGGCAATGGAAGACCACCATTTGACGACAATGGCAATGGAAGACCACCATTTGACGACAATGGCAATGGAAGACCACCATTTGACGACAATGGAACACCATTTAATTTTGATTTAGATTGATTTAATCCCTCTTATTCCTTTCCTTCTTTTTCTCTTTAATAGATTAATATTTTATTAATCTATTAAAGAGAAAAAGAAGTAATTCATAATCATCTGGTTAGGATCGATCTAAACCAGTCTATTATGTATATGATTGTATATGATTCAGCATGCCAACTATTAAACAACTTATTAGAAATGCAAGACAGCCAATTAGAAATGTCACGAAAGCCCCTGCTCTTCGGGGATGTCCTCAGCGCCGAGGAAGATGTACTAGGGTGTATGTGCGACTTGTTCAGATCATGGGCTGAGAAAAAGGAAACAATTTTTCAGTATCAACGATCAGTACCAGTGAATAGAATGGGGTTCTTCCGTTCACTATCTAAAAAAGATAGATCTACCATATCCTTCTATTGTGTATGAAATTTATGGTTTCCATTGGCGCAAATCCAATCTTGGAATTTTTTAAAAATTCCCCATTGGTAGCAAATGCTTATCCATTAAGCGGGGAAAATCCTATTTAAAAAGCAAAAAGATTATGCTTCGACTCTTGCAAAGAACGGACTAACAGGGTCAGCTACCCAATTAATCCTCCTAATTACATACCGTTACTGTATAAGATAGATCTCGTTGTGAAAGATCTATTACTGAAAAATTTATGAGTAGAGCCGAAGAGTGTGAACTGTACAAGTTACCAATTAAATGTTAAATGAAGGAATGAGCTCCGGTGTATAGAGGGGACCTCACCGTTTAAGAAGTAACCATAGAAACGATGGAACCCACTATTTATTTATCCATTTCTATTTACTCCTTTATTTTAGTTAATATGCTTTTTTTGATACCTAGTATCAATACAATTTCTTATTTCAAGGCGAAATGAAATGCCTAGAAAAAAGGAAAAATCGTGGGCGGGACGGTTATAGTAGCAAAAGCCATTGGAATTTTTATTTTATACATTGGAAGAATCCGTTTTGTTATTAATAGACTAGAAAAGAATAACTGAAAGAAAGAATTAGTTATTCATCAAAATTTCTTTTATTCAATGACCAGAATGAAAGAGGGATATATAGCTCGGAGACAAAGAGTAAGAGCTTTGGTTTCGGCTGATCGGGATAGAGATAGGAAAAAAAGATATTTTCGTCGTTTGTGGATCACTCGAATAAATGCAGGAATTCGAGGAATGGGGGTATCCTATAATTATAGTAGATTAATAAAAAATCGGTACAAGAAACAGTTGCTTCTTAATCGTAAAATACTTGCACAAATAGCTATCTCAAATAGGAATTGTCTTTATATGATTTCCAACGAGATTATAAAATAAGGAGATCGGAAGGAATCCACCGAAATGCTTTAAATGAAATGGGGTTCCCTCGAGAATGAACTCGAGGGAGGTAGAGTAGAAATTAATATGATAAAAAAATTCTGATAAGGTCATCAAAACAAGAAAACAAGATGAGCGAAGACGCTCAATAAAAAAAAAAAAAATTTATTTTTCTTCCCCAACCCGATTCGATTCTTTTATTTATTTCTTTTTTCTTACGACACGACAATTTTGATTATCAGATTTTTTGAATAAAGCATCAGTCTACGTTTGATAATTTTGAGTCAATTGAAGGGTAAGCCTATTTATTTCTGGTTCTAAGAGCAGTAGTTCTAGCGGTCGACTCTCTTCTTTCAAATCGTTTCTCATTTCTGGTTCTAGTTCTAGCGGTCGACTCCCTTCTTTCAAATCGTTTCTCATTATTAATAAAGGGTAACGAAGATAAAATACGAGCTTGTTTTATAGCAATAGTAATTAATCGTTGTTGTTTTAAAGTCAATCTATTTACTCGCCTAGATAAGATTTTTCCTTGTTCACTAATAAATCGACTAATTAAACTCATGTTTCTATAATCAATTCGATCCCCCGATTGGATCGGGGGCAAACGCCTACGAAAAGATCGCTTGTATTTATCCATCATTTCTTTATTCCTTATTTCTAAAAATAATCCTATCCTATCCTTTTCTAAAATCCTATTTTGATCGGATCAAATTCAAATTATAGAATTAATAGAATAAATACGATTTGCTTTGTTTTTTTTATTATTGTATTATTTATTTATTATTTATTTCTTATTTATTTGTTTATTTTATTAGTTTATTTTAATTATTTATTTATTATTTATTTGTTTATTTTATTAGTTTATTTTATTATTATATTATTTATAGATATTTATTTAAATATAATTTCATATTTTAATATATTTAATATATAAATATAATTTCATATTTTAATATATTTAATATATAAATATAATTTCATATTTTAATATATTTAATATATAAATATAATTTCATATTTTAATATATTTAATATATAAATATAATTTCATATTTTAATATATTTAATATATAAAATATAAATATAATTTAATATTTTAATATATTTAATATATAAATATAATTTAAATAAATATCTATAACTGTGATAATACATAAATAATAAATAAATATAATTTATAAATATATATAAATATAATTTCATATTTTAATATATTTAATATATAAAATATAAATATAATTTAATATTTTAATATATTTAATATATAAATATAATTTAAATAAATATCTATAACTGTGATAATACATAAATAATAAATAAATATAATTTATAAATATATATAGAACCGACACGAAAATAATAAATAATTAATAAAATAAGAAATAAATAATGAAATATAGTAATAAATACAAAATATAGTAATAACTAAAAAATATAGTAATGAATAAATCATACAATATAATAAATAATACAATATTAACAATATTAAAATTAACAACAATATTAAAATTAACAATATTAAAATAATCATTATGCACGAATAGAAAATAAAAAAAAAAATAGTTAGTGATATTAAAAATCTAATTCCTAATCAATGAAAATCCAACTCCTAATCATTCGAAGACTGTAAACTAAAAATCATTCGAAGACGGTAAACTAAAAAAATAAATAATTGACTCGAGAATAAAGAAAAAAATTATTAAAAAAATAAGAACTAAATAAAAAATAGAATAAAAAAAAATAAAAGAATATTGATACAATCATATACCAGGTTAAAAAGGTTAAAAATTTATTAACGTGCATATCGAATAATTTAAAACTAAAAACTTCACTTTAAAAAGAAAGCGTGGAATAGACAAGGAAATACAAATATAGACTAATATATAAATAAAATATTTGTTATATATTAGTTATATATTATATCTAACTAATTATATACTTAATATTACTTAATATATTATATAATATATATTATTATACCTGAATACCTAATGTCCTATTTTCTCATACTAAATACCTAATGTTACCTAAATACCTAATGTCCTATTTTCTCATATTCTCGGGAAGGGTTGACATACGAGTACTTGATTCGATTTATTTCTTTATCTCCCCGTGAATTGTATGTTTGTAACAATAGGAACAGAATTTCTTCAATTCCAATCGACTAGGCGTATTGTGTCGATTTTTTTGAGTAATATACCTGGAAATGCCCGTTGATTCCTTATTAACGGACGTTTCGAACACAACTGGTACATTCCAAAATAATCGTTACTCGGACATCTTTACTCTTGGCCATGAACCCCCTTTGAGTTTTTAATTCACCCAACTCTTCTATTTTCCGATCAAAAGTGAAGAAGAAAGGAATGAAAATAAATAAATAAAAGTTGCTAACTCAAAACCAAATCCTGAAAGATTTCGTTGCAATCAATTGCAATCAATATAGTAAATCAATATGTATTATACTAATAGTAAATAAGTAATACAATGATTTCTAACTCGATTTAGAATCACAGTACTGTATTTTCTTTAAGTATCTTGTAGGATACTGTTGTTCCAGCCACATTTCTCTTTTCGCTCTACTAGTAATTTAATTGGAGCTTGAACCCAAGTTTTGTTGAGGTTCAATCCACTTTTTTCGTTCTACCTTCCTTATTTATTTTATATAATTCTTATATAATTAGAATTCTAAAAAAACTAAATAGAATTATTTCTTATATAATTAGAATTCATTTCTTATATAATTATAATTCTAAAAACAACTAAAGTCAAGGGGGGGCGAGAGATTAGTCACAGATATTTGATTGTATATCGATCTAATCTTTTTCACCCCGTCCCGCGACAATAACTAGAATTAAAAAAAAGGGAATGTTAACGCATCCGGGAAGAAACGATTGATCTCTATCAATAAACCCGCTAAAGAACCGAACCAGAGAGTACTTAGTACCGGTGCTACGGAAAGATATGTTTTTAGATCTCGCATTTAAAATCCTCCTTCTTTATCGTATTACATACATTATGGTAATACATATATAATCACATGTATGTGTGGTTAAAGACCACTTGTATTTGTATATTTGTACCCGGAATTCCTAATTCAAAATTAAAATTTAAATGTACAATGATTCGATAGATAAGATTTTCCTTTTCTTAAAACAGCAAAATAGGTCCCTTTCTGCCTGAGAATTCCCGCCAAAAAGATTCATTTATTATTCATTATATGGTTGTTATATGATATGAGACCAAAAAGAGGAAATGGAAAGATAATTTTTGTATATCAATAGATGAAATAAGGGTGTGGAAAACAAGACAGGGATTCTCTACAATAACATCGTAGGCCAATTGAAAGGGATGTAGCGCAGCTTGGTAGCGCGTTTGTTTTGGGTACAAAATGTCACGGGTTCAAATCCTGTCATCCCTACCTATTACTTCTCCTTTGAGCAGTAAGGAGGGAGCCATTTTAGTTTTAGATTGATTAAAATTAAGCATACATAATCTATCATTTTCTCATATTATATATGATATATGATAGTATAGGTGTGCACGATGTATTGGGGTTATAAAATAAAAGAATCCTCTTTTTTACAGTCTTATTTATTATGATAAGAAAGCGCTCTTAGTTCAGTTCGGTAGAACGTGGGTCTCCAAAACCCAATGTCGTAGGTTCAAATCCTACAGAGCGTGATTCCGCTCTTGTTAAGTCGAAAATTACACCGAACTGAAAAAAAAAAAAAAAAAAAAAAAATTGAACAGCAATTCGAATTTGACCTCCTTGAATTAAATTAATTAAATTAAAATTAAAGGGGTCAGTCAAAAAAAGAGATGTTAATTAATCAAAGGTCCAACTGATCACCACGTATGTATTGTAAATATGCGGTTACGAATAATCCAGCCAAAGTAATAGGAATTAGACCTAAGACGATTCCAAATAGAAAAACTTCAATCATTTCAATTTATTTGAAAGGAGAAAAAGAAAGGTAATATCTATCCCTAAATATTAATCTCTATTGCCCATGAATATCAATAACTAATAATTGATAATTAACACGGTAAGGAACTATAGAATATATGGAATAGGACAGAAAACTTTGTTTTTATTAATTGTTCGTTCATTCAATTAATTTTCAAATAAGTCGTATCTTACTCAGACCAATAAATAGAGCTGAGGTTATAGTTAAAGCCGCTAGTAAAAAACCGAAATAACTAGTTAGAGTAGGCATGAAGGAGCTAAATGAAATATGTTCTTTTTATACATATGTTTATAAAGCACTTACCTAAGTTTCAATTTTTAAAAGAGACGGGGATAAGCAAAAATACCAATTGAAAGAATAAGTTCAATTGAAATTTTTTGATTCATCAATCATTCTAAACGGTATTCACAAAAATAGAGCGGCAGGACAAGAGTAGAAAAGAAAAAGAAATAGATTCATCATCTTTGTAGTTAGGTCAAGAAAAAACCTTTGGATCTAATACAAGAATACAAGAAAGGCCGCCTCACAAATATTGATTAGTAGAATTTTTTTTTTATTCCTTGCTCTTTTTTTTATCTATATCTAATACTATCGACTACTCTTACTTGTTACTAGACGACTAAGCAATTCCTTAAAATAAAAAAAGGAGGGCTTACAACAAAAAACAAAACCTCTTATGCAATTACGAAAAAAAGTCAATTTTTAGATTTCGCATCTAATTGACTTGCGGAAATATGATAATTTCCTTCATGAATTATTATAAACTTGTTGGATTCACGGGTTACCTGATCTTCCGTTTCTAGCCCCAAACCAATAATAGAATCCCCTATATTATATTCCAGGAATTTGAGGAATTTTCTATCGCATGATACGTGGTTATACATCGACAAGCAAGAAGAAGAAAGAAATTATCTAGCACTTCATGTCGATATACTGTTTGAAATTGCGTTGCTGTGTCAGAAGAAGGATAGCTATACTGATTCGGTATACTCTAAAAATACCTTTGGTACAATATTGACGATCTCACAAAGATTGAATTTCAGTGAATTTCCGTTTACTGATCTCATCTTTTACGGAATCGATCCCCTACAAGAATATGCGGAGCTCAGCATGTCTGGAAGCACAGGAGAACGTTCTTTTGCTGATATTATTACCAGTATTCGATACTGGATCATTCATAGTATTACTATACCTTCCCTATTCATTGCGGGTTGGTTATTCGTCAGCACAGGTTTAGCTTATGATGTGTTTGGAAGCCCTCGTCCAAACGAGTATTTTACAGAGAGCCGACAAGGAATTCCATTAATAACCGGCCGTTTTGATTCTTTGGAACAACTCGATGAATTTAGTAGATCTTTTTAGGAGGACCCAATGACCATAGATCGAACCTATCCAATTTTTACAGTGCGATGGTTGGCTGTTCACGGACTAGCTGTACCTACCGTTTCTTTTTTGGGGTCAATATCAGCAATGCAGTTCATCCAACGATAAACCTAATCCGAATTAATTATAGAGCTATGACACAATCAAACCCGAACGAACAAAATGTTGAATTGAATCGTACCAGTCTCTACTGGGGGTTATTACTCATTTTTGTACTTGCTGTTTTATTTTCCAATTATTTCTTCAATTAAGAAAAAAAGAGTAGTAGAATACTAAATAATAGTAGGAATTCTCTTATCCCATTCGGAAGGATTGCATCTCATAATTATCTATGACTGTTTATGTCTTTAGCATGACCACTTGATGAAATGTGGAGGGAAGCGGGATAAATGGCCGATACTACTGGAAGGATTCCTCTTTGGATAATAGGTACGGTAACTGGTATTCCTGTGATCGGTTTAATAGGTATTTTCTTTTATGGTTCATATTCTGGATTGGGTTCGTCCCTGTAATATGTAATAATGGGATGAACTAAGTTATAGGCATGAAAGTGTAAGAACTCAACGGGGCCCGCCTCCTCTTTCTTTGTCTGATTCGCGAGGAGGGGTCCCGTTGAATTCTTAATGATCATAATATTTTGTTCGTATAAATATAAATGACAACAAATAGATCACTTTTTCCGATGATGTTTTTGAAAAATGAACTCGATTAATTGATTCATAGCATCTGTTCTTCGATAGTATCTATCGATACTTTCAAGGTTAGAAGAAAAAAAGGAATCACTCAATTTCCTTTTCCTGGATGACACAATCACAATATATATTTAATTTTAATATTTAATTTTTTTTAATATTTAATTTTAATATTTTAATATTTAATTTTAATATTTCTTTTTTTTTTCTGTCGACCAGATATCAAGCAAACCCTTTCTAGACTAGTCTAACCTTACTCTATTTATTTTAGTATTTCATCAAAGTTTGAAATTTTTTTATAAGTTCATCGCCTTGCTTCTATTTTATATTTATAAAAAAAAGGATTCCTTCTCTTTTTTTTGGTTGTCCATTACTTATTATATTATATTATACTTATTTATACTTATACTTATTTTATACTTATTTATACTTATTTTATACTTATTATATTATCCTTATTACTTATTCGATTACTTTATTACTTATTCTATTATCTATTATATCTATTATCTATTATAAGTAAATCTAAAAAAAATAAAGGGTTCTGAAAAATCTGGAAAAATATAAACTAAGAATAGAAATCTTTGACGAATGGGATCCGGAATTGTTATTATTTCGACACAAGAAAAGGAATTTTACACATCCTTTTCTTGTGCCGAAGGCTAGGAAGACGAAGAATACTCCCTGTAATTATTTGTTCCCCTCATTTATCCTTCCTTTCTATTCTCCGCTTACTTATCTTATGTTTAGTATCTAATCAAATTGAATTTAGAAAACAAAACCCATTCTGTGACATTTCAATCTGACAATAGGGATATAATTACACCCCTCCCATTTAGATTGAAAAAAGAAAAGAAGGGGTAAAGACAAATAGTCTTCTTCACAATATACAGATTTTGAATGCGGTAAAAGTAATTCCTAGAGAAAGAATATAAACAAGCAAAAGACTTTTCATACTTTTTTCATCATACCTAACCTAATTGCCAGGAAGAATTTGTTCTTTTTTACAAATTTGATGTTGATAAATCCACGGATCTAGAAATTCATTTCGGACACTTGAACCTTTTCAAATTGTTTCTTTTTAAGAACCAAAAAGATTTGTGCAAAAACAATAGATGCCAAGAAGAACAAAAGGCCTTGGACACGTAGTGGATCTTGAAGTACTATTTCTGCATCCCCCTGACCAAATCCACCCACATTAGGATTACTTGTTAATGGTTGATCAAGTTTGATAGATTCACCCTCTGAAACAAGAAGTTCTGGTCCTGGGGGGATAATATCAACCACTTGATGTCCATCCAATGCATCCGTTATGGTTATTTCGTACCCCCCTTTTTCTTTTCGTATGATTTTGCTTACTATACCTGTTGCCGTAGCATTATAAATTGTATTGTTACTTTTGTTCCCGTCGGGATAAATCTGACCCCTTCCCCTATTTCCGCCTACGTATATGGGATATTTTAAGAAATGAACATCCTTATTACTAGCAGGGTCTGGGGAAAGAATAGGAAAGGTGATTTCACTATATTTTTGACCAGGAACAGGACCTATCACAAGAATATTTTTCTGAGTGGGGCGGTAGTTCTGAAAAGACAGATTGCCTATCTTTTCTTTCATCTCGGGCGAAATACGATCAGGTGGGGCTAACTCAAACCCCTCCGGTAAAATAAGAACAGCACCCACATTCAAAGCCCCTTTCTTACCATTAGCAAGAACTTGTTTCAGTTGCATATCATAAGGAATTCTAACAACCGCTTCAAATACAGTATCAGGAAGTACCGCTTGTGGAACCTCAATATCCACGGGTTTATTAGCTAAATGGCAATTGGCACATACAATACGCCCAGTTGCTTCTCGTGGATTTTCATACCCCTGCTGCGCAAAAATGGGATATGCATTTGAAATGGATGCCCCGGTTATTATATAGATCATGAGCGATACGGAAATGGATCGAGTAATCTCCTCCTTTATCCAAGAAAAAGTATTTCTAGTTTGCATGGTACAATCATTGATCCCGAAAATTTCTACAATAAAATTAGGTAGGTCACTAGTATAGTTCCCTATCCACGATTCTGCTATTTACTTTTACTGAAAAAAAAAAAAATTTACTGAAATAGAGGAGGAATTGTATTCCCCTGATGGGTAGAAAGAGTAAAGTAAGTACGACTTTGCATTCTTTGCTTATATACAAAGTAAGAAAGATTCTAATTGAATCCGTGAATCATTTTTCAGTCAGTCAGTGAATGATAAATAACTACAAGTGACGGCGATACATGATTTAAATAACGAAAGATCGAATATTTAAAAATTGTATCTAGAATGACTGGAAGGGTACAAGCAAGAACAGATATAATTTGATCATTATGAGCAAATCCAAAATCTTTGTAGATATAGCCAATCATTAGTTCCCAACCGTGGTGCGAATGGAATCCGACACAGAACTCAGTTAATAAAAGAATAGAAAAAGCTTTTATTGTGTCGCTTAAATTATATAGGAATTCTTGAACCCAAGAGTTAAGAATAACAAGTTCTTCATTACCCAAAATAGAATAACCACTTAGAATAACGAAACAGATTAGATTTGTCGAGAAGTGCAAAATCGTATGGATACGATCCTCATTGTGCATCTTGATCAATTGGATCGTTTCTTTGTGGATTCCTATACGAAGTTTTTGTAGATGTGTTTCCGGGTATTCTTTTATCATTTCGTCCAACAGGAGGAGTTCCTCTACTTCTATGAATTGTTCTAGAATACTTTTTTCTTGAATATCATTCAAAAAAGTTTCGGATTGCCTAGTATTCCACCAATTAGTAATCCAAGATTTCAGACTTTTATTAAATGAGAGAGAGATCCACCAGGGCAAAAATACTATAGATGCAAAATATAGAAGGGGAGTGAATGCTTTCTTTTTTGCCATTTTTTCATCTGTGAATTGTTAATGAACCCACCTCATTCGTTGACTTTATGTGATCTAATCTTTCTATCAAGCATGACTTTCATTATATTATAAATTATAAGATAAATTATAAGGTAGGGGCCCATGAATCTATTCTCTGTTTTTTTTTTTTTTGATTCAGTGCTTAGTCCTTGAATCTAAAAAGAGTACAGAAATAGAAAATAAGAATCCACTTTGAATTCGAATGTTCGAATGAAATATATATATATATTATTGTTTCCAGATATCTCAATTGATCAAATTCGAAGCAATTGCCCTCTTTCGATAACTGCCCGAAAGAACCGCTTCAAATAATAAAGATTATTCTATTCAGATTTTGAGACGAAGGAGCTCCCTGTCTATATCAAGATATCAATCAAATATGTCGAAAAATTTTCGCGGGTTATCTAGACTGTATATAGTCTAGAGTCCGGGAATAATTGAAAAAAAAAAAATTATGAAAAATATTATGATGATCAAAAATGAGTGACAAAAAAAGACAGAAAAGTTATCATTACATTTATCATTATGTTATAAGAAAGAAATCTACTTGTTTAGTTCTTAAGGAGCACAAAAGAAAGGATAAAAGGGGAGGGGCTGATTGACAAAAGGAAAGTAGAGAAAATTTACAAGATATAATCTATCTGTATCTAACGTATCAACTCCAAATATTGAAAATAAAAAGTTAAATATTTCGAAATACTTTGATATATGAGATGAATCCATTATTTCGATTTCTTGCTTGTTTTGTTACTGAATTAAGTTGAGTGGTTTTACATTTACAGACGCATAAAAAACAATTTTTGTGGACAAAAAAAAAAAAACAGTTTTGTTTTATGTTATGACTCTTCCGTATACGTCTTCTTTGGTTCGAGTGGGCATTCTTAAGAAACTTCAGTTTAGTTCTGCTATAGAAAAAAGAGGCTTCTTGTCTTGAGTTTTTTCCTCCTGCCGAGAAAGCATTTATTCTGCAATTCATTTCAAAAGACTTCAATCGGTACACGCAAAAAATAGGCCAATTCAGCAGCTTTTTGCTCAATTTCTCGTGGAGTCAAATTCTCATCAGTACGAGTCAAGGGAACGGCCCCCTGGCCTCTGATTTCCATATAAAGGACACGCCGAGCATAAATACCCTCTTTAACTTCTATTCTGATGGACTGAATATCTTTCATAAGGAATCGTAGAAAGATGCGACGATTTTTTCCAGGAAAACCCCAACGAAAAATACATACTATTCCCTCTTTTCTATCGAATCGATCATAACCACTACCTACATTCCAAAAAATCGTGCACCACAAATAGGAACTAATAAAGAGACCCGCGATCCCATAGAAAGACATCACGATTCCTTGTGGAAAAAAAACTATTTGCTGAGACGGAAATAAAGATATCAAATTCCTACCAAGATAACTAGAAGTTCCAACTAATAAAAACCCTAATGAACCAAAAAAAAGAATAAAGGCCCAGCAGAAATTGCTTGTTTTTCGAGACCCCACTATAAATTCTATCCATATAGATTCTGATCGCCAACTCATACATACTAGATCCAGTTGCATTTTATTGGAATTGAGAAAATAAGCAAAAAAATTTGACTTTACTTTTTTTGTTTCCGAAGTAACTCTCATCAACTAGTGCTATTTTGATATGAACTTTTAGAAGTAATTCATCAAATTGCTTAGATCTAAAATCATCCCCTTTATATGATCCCCTATACAGATCTACTAGATATATAGACTTTAATTTCATACATTCGTCCGGTACCGATCCACTTGCTATAATTCATTTACCCCTATATCATGTTTACGTATGCATAAGAGGAGCTTTTTCATTTATGTTCGGGGAAGCCGGATGGATGTTATACAATATTCTACTAAATAGATATCCGTGGCATCTAAGTCGTGAAAAAAAAAATAGATAAGATTTGGTCTTGGCCTTGGCCCCATCGAATCTAAAAAATCTTAGTTTTTTGAACATACAAAGATAAAGAAGCCATTGCAATTGCCGGAAATACTAGGCCTACTAAAGGCACAAAAATAGAGGGAATTGTCATAAAATGGGTACCTCAATTTAATATTCGTACCTGTTATTGTTATATTGTTAGTTATAAAGTTAGTTATAAATATATCTTATAATAATTATATTATAATTCGTATATTATACTAAGTATATCTAAATATTATACTAAGTATATCGAAATACTAAGTATATCTAAATATTATACTAAGTATATCTAAATACTAAGTATATCTAAATATTATACTAAGTATATCTAAATACTAAGTATATCTAAATACTAAGTATATCTAAGCGAGTATATATATCTAATATATATATCTTATCTAATAAGTGCAAGGAATGTAGAATTAAATAAAGGGACTTGCCCATCTTTCTAAATGAAATAAAATAGGTGTATGATAAGATAATCCACTTTCTTTATTATCTTACTTTATTCCTACTTTTCTTATTATTATTATTCTATTGTTCTTGTCTTCTAATTTTAATTTCTAATTTGAATTTAATAAAGAAAGAGTTTATTACAAATTGAGAAAGAGTTTATTACAAATTGTCGAAAGATTCGATTCGTTAGAATCCGATCCAAGAACAGGGATTTTTAGTAAAAATAGAATTCTCGGGAGATATAGAAAGATGCAAAACTCTATATTTATATTTTTTCTATATTTGAATTATATAAACATACGCAATAGAGCAAGATAAAATTCGTTTTTCGACAATTCCATTTTATGTCACAAAGTCAAAGCCCATTATGCGGGCTTTGACTTTGATTCTGATAAACTAACTAACTGCCTTTTCACTACAAAGAAAATAATTTAACTTAAGACTCTACTTGATTGAATTTTGATTCAAAGGAAAAAAACCGTGGAACTGAAATAACTCACTCAGAACACCCTTTAAAGGATTACGTGGTACGATTGGATCGAATAAACCCTTATGGAATAAATATTCAGCCTCCTGTGAACCTTCAGGTACTGTTATATTCAATGTTTGCTCAATTACTCTTTTACCCGCAAATGCAATATAGGCATTGGGTTCAGCAATAATGATATCCCCCAACATACCAAAACTCGCGGTCACTCCACCAGTAGTAGGAGATGTAAGAATTGATACATAAAATAACTTTTTATTTGATTGATAATCATATAAAGCAGAAGATATTTTAGCCATTTGCATCAAGCTCAAACTTCCTTCTTGCATGCGTGCTCCTCCGGAAGCACACACTAGAATAAGAGGCAAAAAATTATTGGTAGCATATTCGATCAAACGGGTGATTTTCTCGCCTACTGCGGATCCCATACTACCCCCCATAAACTGAAAATCCATAACCCCGATTGCTATAGGAATACCGTTTAGTTGACCCGTACCTGTTTGAATAGCCTCAGTTAATCCTGTCTCTCTTTGATAAGAATCAAGACGATCTTTATAGGGCTCTTCGTCATACTCAAACGGATCAGAATCAATACCATCTTCGTCATACTCAAACGGATAAGAATCAATACCATCTTCGTCATACTGAAATGGATCAGAATCAATACCATCTTTATCTTTGTCAAACTGAAATGGATCATAATCAATACCATCTTTATCTTTATCTTTGTCAAACTGAACTTTATCTTTGTCAAACTGAACTTTATCTTTGTCAAACTGAACTTTATCTTTGTCATACTGAACTTTATCTTCGTCATACTGAAATGGATCAGAATCAAGACCATCTTTATCTTTGTTAAACTGAAATGGATCATAATTAATACCATCTTTATCTTTGTTAAACTGAACTTTATCTTTGTCATACTGAACTTTATCTTTGTCAAACTGAACTTTATCTTTGTCATACTGAACTTTATCTTCGTCATACTGAACTTTATCTTCGTCATACTGAAATGGATCAGAATCAATACCATCCATATAAGGCTCTTCTTGGTCAGACTGAAATGGATCATAATCAATACCATCTTCGTCAGAACCATCTTCGTCAGCTTCGTCAGAACCATCTTCGTCAGCTTCGTCAGAACCATCTTCGTCAGCTTCGTCAGAACCATCTTCGTCAGCTTCGTCAGAACCATCTTCGTCAGCTTCGTCAGAACCATCTTCGTCAGCTTCGTCAGAACCATCTTCGTCAGACTGAAATGGATCATAATCAATACCATCTTCGTCAGACTGAAATGGATCATAATCAATACCATCTTCGTCATACTGAAATTCAATGGGATCCAGAGAGATCATGTCTTCATCCATAGGATCCCAAGTACCTGGATCAATCGAAAGTTCGATTCTATCTGAACTACTCATTTTCAAATGATATCCACAGTATTCACAAATATTCATTTTTGGCTTAAGAAATTTCTTATAATTTAATCCATAACAATCTTCATTTTCGCATAGAACCCACAAATGCTTGAAATCTTTAGGCCTTTCTAAATCATTACCATTTGCGCAACTTTCTTTTAGAGTTAAATCATTACCATTTGCGCAACTT
This sequence comes from Durio zibethinus, assembly GCF_047325235.1. NCBI lineage: Eukaryota > Viridiplantae > Streptophyta > Magnoliopsida > Malvales > Malvaceae > Durio > Durio zibethinus. The sequence goes on along the minus strand of NW_028323043.1, from coordinate 26,567 downwards.
TCTTTTAGAGTTAAATCATTACCATTTGCGCAACTTTCTTTTAGAGTTAAATCATTACCATTTGCGCAACTTTCTTTTAGAGTTAAATCATTACCATTTGCGCAACTTTCTTTTAGAGTTAAATCATTACCATTTGCGCAACTTTCTTTTAGAGTTAAATCATTACCATTTGCGCAACTTTCTTTTAGAGTTAAACCATTGTCTTCACTACTATTTCCACCTTCAACACAAATGTAACCACAAATGCAATTATAAATATAACTATCATTGTAATTGTCACTACCACTTAAAATGGAACTATCAATACAGGTTTGAGAACGAAGATAAGAGTTAATACAACTCTTAATGTGATTATTCCAACTATAGTTAGTATCATACAAGTTAAAATCATAGTGGGGATCGTCATTGTCAATCTCAAAAATTTGATTTTCACTATTAAAATATAGAGAATAATTATCCTGATTACTATCATTATCCTGATTACTATCCCTAATTAAAACCCTAATTCGGGTGTCATCAGAAATGAAATTCCGAATGTCTTTGACGCCAACTAAATGATCAACCTTACTGTAATAACTAGAGCTGTCACTACAACCATGAATGTTTTTATCCATATCATTTCTAACCGGGTCTTCGTTTACACTAGTATTTTCAATAGGACCAAGGCTATCCATTGATTTACTTAGCCCACATCTGTATTCTAATTCCCCCTTAGACAAGATAAAATTGAACCATAATTTTTCCATAGAGTTTTCTTGCCTCTATTTAGATGTAAAGTATAATAGATGAATAGTCATTTGATGAAAAAAAAAAAATCATTTATTTCCTATCGGAATACGCATAATGGATACAATCATTAAACTAATAATGAGTGAATATTGAAGTAAAGGATTCTCGTTTGTGAGAACCTGGAGTATCAGTTCATTATATATGATATATGATACTTTACTTTTTTCTTTTCAATTATAAATATAAATTTTCAATTAGAAATAGCGATTTCCCTATGTTGTGTAAAATTCGCACTGAAAAAATTGAAAAAAGAAATTTTTCTCCTATCAAGAACCTTTTTCGTAAAATATCGTCTACTAATACAATAAAATCTCGTCTACTAATACAATAAGTTTCTATTCCAACACGGAACGAATAGGATAGAAAAGAATACACCAATCTTTAGGATCGGCTCAATCCTTTTAGTAAAAGATTGGGCCGAGTTTAATTGCAATTCAACAAACCAACAGTAATTACTGGATTACAAAGTATCCATTGCTTCGAATTCAAATTTTATTTATCTAAAGTATCCATTGCTTCGAATTCAAATTTGATCTCCTTCCATACTTCACAAGCAGCAGCTAGTTCCATACTCCATTTGCCAGCCTCGCGGATAATTTCATTACCCTGGCGGGCAAGGTCACGTCCCTCATTACGAGCTTTTACACATGCTTCTAAAGCTACTCGATTAGCTACGGCACCCGGTGCATTTCCCCAAGGGTGTCCTAAAGTTCCTCCACCGAATTGTAGTACGGAATCATCTCCAAAGATCTCGGTCAAAGCAGGCATATGCCAAACGTGAATACCCCCCGAAGCTACGGGCAGAACACCTGGTATAGAAACCCAATCTTGAGTGAAATAAATACCACGGCTTCGATCTTTTTCAATAAAATCATCACGTAGTAAATCAACAAAGCCCAAAGTTATGTCCCTTTCTCCTTCAAGTTTACCTACTACTGTACCAGCGTGAATATGATCTCCACCAGACAGACGTAAAGCTTTAGCTAGTACACGAAAGTGCATACCATGATTCTTCTGTCTATCAATAACTGCGTGCATTGCGCGATGGATGTGAAGAAGTAGACCATTATCTCGGCAATAATGAGCCAAGCTAGTATTTGCAGTGAACCCACCTGTTAAGTAGTCATGCATTACGATGGGAGCTCCCAATTCTCTGGCAAATATGGCCCTTTTAATCATTTCTTCACATGTACCCGCAGTAGCATTCAAGTAATGCCCTTTGATTTCACCTGTTTCAGCCTGTGCTTTAAAAATTGCTTCGGCACAAAATAAGAAACGGTCTCTCCAACGCATAAATGGTTGGGAGTTCACATTCTCATCATCTTTGGTAAAATCAAGTCCACCACGTAGACATTCATAAACTGCTCTACCGTAGTTCTTAGCGGATAACCCCAATTTAGGTTTAATAGTACATCCTAATAGGGGGCGACCGTACTTGTTCAATTTATCTCTTTCAACCTGGATGCCATGAGGCGGGCCTTGGAAAGTTTTAGTATAAGAAGGAGGGATTCGCAGATCCTCTAGACGTAGAGCGCGCAGGGCTTTGAACCCAAATACATTACCCACAATGGAAGTAAACATGTTAGTAACAGAACCTTCTTCAAAAAGGTCTAAGGGGTAAGCTACATAACATATATATTGATTTTCTTCTCCAGCAACGGGCTCAATGTGGTAGCATCGCCCTTTGTAACGATCAAGGCTGGTAAGCCCATCGGTCCACACGGTTGTCCATGTACCAGTAGAAGATTCAGCAGCTACTGCTGCCCCTGCTTCCTCGGGCGGAACTCCGGGTTGAGGAGTTACTCGGAAGGCTGCCAAGATATCAGTATCTTTGACTTCATATTCAGGAGTATAATAAGTCAATTTATACTCTTTAACACCAGCTTTGAATCCAACACTTGCTTTAGTCTCTGTTTGTGGTGACATAAGCCCCTCCCTACAACTCATGAATTGAAAATTTTCGCAACAACAAGGTCTGCTCGGCATAAATTAGGAGTTAATGAAACCTTTTCGAAGAAATCTTTCAAAAAATTATCAACTAATCCGAAAGGTTCCTTATTAGACCATGGTATTTGATTCGCCAAATACATCATTATTCTATATTCTTTCATATTCTATATTCTTTCATATGTATGGCGCAACCCAATCCGTGTTTTTCAAGTTTAGAATTCCTTACTTTTTTTTTGAATCGAAATGAAAATGAAATAAATGAAATAGAAATATTATAAATATATAATTATAATTAGAATTATAAATATAAAATATATATATAAAATATATAAATTAAATATAAAATATATAAATTCAATAATAAGTCAATAGTCAATAATAAGATAATACTATAATAATATAAATTCAATAATAAGTCAATAGTCAATAATAATCAATAATAAGATAATAAGATAATAAGAAATAATATAAAATAAGAAATAATATAAATTCAATAATAAGAAATAAGAAAGAATAAGAAATTCACTCTTGACAGTAATATATGTTGTATATGTAAATCCTAGATGTGAAAATATGCGTAATTCGTTTATGAAATGAAAAAAAAGGAATATAGATGGAAAAAGGGGGGATAGGTTGGACGTAAAAAAAAATCGATATGCTAAAATAAAATACGAAATGAAATAAGGGCTAATGAGATAGAAATAAGGAATCGTAAATAGAGTTCGGGTTCGAATTCCATAGATAATATGGATGGTATTGCCTATAATGATAGACAAATGAAAGACAATGATAGACAAATGAAAGACTCTCTCAAAATTGTTATTTATTTATCCACTTGATATTTTGCAAATAGGTTGGTTGAACTTAAAAATTCCTTCATTGAATAAGGAAACAATCCAATTGAATTGCATTCAATTGGATGGTACCAACGAAATCGAGTGCTAATCCCCATTTCTTATTGAATTAACCGATCAACTTGCTGTCGAAGATTTTTTTTATTAGAAAATTTTCGAAAAAAAAAATTGACATATTTCACTTTATTTTATTATGAGAATAAATCCTACTACTTCTGTTCCTGGAGTTTCCACGCTTGAAAAAGAAAATCTGGGACGTATTTCTCAAATCATCGGTCCAGTACTGGATGTAGCCTTTCCCCCGGGCAAGATGCCTAATATTTACAACGCTTTGGTAGTTAAGGGTCGAGATACCATCGGTCAACAAATTAATGTAACTTGTGAGGTACAGCAATTATTAGGAAACAATCGAGTTAGAGCTGTAGCTATGAGCGCTACAGATGGTCTAATGAGAGGAATGGAAGTGATTAACACGGGAGCTCCTCTAAGTGTTCCAGTCGGCGGAGCGACCCTAGGACGAATTTTTAACGTGCTTGGGGAGCCCGTTGATAATTTAGGTCCTGTAGATACTCGCACAACATCCCCTATTCATAAACCTGCGCCCGCTTTCATACAATTAGATACAAAATTATCTATTTTTGAAACAGGAATTAAAGTAGTCGATCTTTTAGCTCCTTATCGTCGTGGAGGAAAAATCGGACTATTTGGGGGAGCTGGGGTAGGTAAAACAGTACTCATTATGGAATTGATCAACAACATTGCCAAAGCTCATGGGGGTGTATCCGTATTTGGCGGAGTAGGTGAACGTACTCGTGAAGGAAATGATCTTTACATGGAAATGAAAGAATCTGGAGTAATTAATGAACAAAATCTTGCGGAATCAAAAGTGGCTTTAGTCTACGGTCAGATGAATGAACCGCCAGGAGCTCGTATGAGAGTTGGGTTGACTGCCCTAACTATGGCGGAATATTTCCGAGATGTTAATAAACAAAACGTACTTCTATTTATAGACAATATCTTCCGTTTTGTCCAAGCGGGATCCGAAGTATCTGCCTTATTGGGTAGAATGCCTTCCGCTGTGGGTTATCAACCCACCCTTAGTACCGAAATGGGTTCTTTACAAGAAAGAATTACTTCTACCAAGGAGGGATCCATAACTTCTATTCAAGCAGTTTATGTACCCGCGGATGATTTGACCGACCCTGCCCCTGCCACAACATTTGCGCATTTAGATGCTACTACCGTACTATCAAGAGGATTAGCTGCCAAAGGTATCTATCCAGCGGTAGATCCTTTAGACTCAACGTCAACTATGCTCCAACCTCGAATCGTTGGAAAGGAACATTATGAAACTGCGCAAAGGGTTAAGCAAACCTTACAACGTTACAAAGAACTTCAGGACATTATAGCTATCCTGGGGTTGGACGAAGTGTCCGAAGAGGATCGCTTAACCGTAGCAAGAGCGCGAAAAATTGAGCGTTTCTTATCACAACCCTTTTTCGTAGCGGAAGTATTTACTGGTTCCCCGGGGAAATATGTTGGCCTAGCAGAAACAATTAGAGGATTTCAATTGATCCTTTCCGGAGAATTAGACGGTCTTCCTGAACAGGCCTTTTATTTGGTAGGTAACATCGATGAAGCTACTGCGAAGGCTACGAACTTAGAAATGGAGAGCAAATTGAATAAATGACCTTAAATCTTTGCGTACTCACCCATAATCGAATTGTTTGGGATTCAGAAGTGAAAGAAATCATTTTATCTACTAATAGCGGACAAATTGGCGTATTACCAAATCACGCGCCTATTGCCACAGTTGTAGATATAGGTATTTTGAGAATACGCCTTAACGACCAATGGTTAACGATGGCTCTGATGGGTGGTTTTGCTAGAATAGTCAATAATGAAATCACTATTTTTGGAAAGGATGCGGAAAAGGGTAGTGACATTGATCCACAAGAAGCTCAGCAAGCTCTTGAAATAGCGGAAGCTAACTTGAGGAAAGCTGAAGGCAAGAGGCAAACAATTGAGGCAAATCTAGCTCTCAGATGGGCTAGGACACGAGTAAAGGCTATCAACGCGATTTCGTAACTAGTTGGTTAATCGAAAGAATTTCCGTATAAACAGAACTTTCGTTTCTACATCCCATTTTTATTCTGCTGATTAAATAGAATCAAATACAATCAAAAGTGAAATAGTGAAATTTGATCTAACGAAAAATTTGAAAATTGAAAACGGAAATAGAATAGGATGAAAAAGATAGAAAATCAATAAAAGAAGGTGGGTAGAAAAACTTATTAGACACCGGGATCAATGGTATCTAATAAGTTCTACCTACTATTGGATTTGAACCAATGACTCCCGCCGTATGAAAGCAATACTCTAACCACTGAGTTAAGTAGGTCATTTATTATCATAAGGAATCATAAAGAGAAAGAAAAGGGACCTATCACATCGATGGATTATAAATCCGATATTACTTCTAAGCAATACCAATCAAACCGACCAAAAAGGTATGATTATGATGTTGGATCATGTAATATTCATCTTGACAAGAAATTATCTAAATAATATGATAAAATATGTATCACAAACACAAGGGCTATAGCTCAGTTAGGTAGAGCACCTCGTTTACACGCGCGCCAATGTTTTTCAGGGGAGTCTATCATGCAATCAAAAAAAATTGATCCTTTTGAGAAATCGATGTCTTACTCCATTACTTTGAAGGAACAAAACAAGAGAACAATAGCCTGACAAATGGTTTGGTTCGATTCGGGTGCCGTTTAGGCAGGAGCAGGATCCGAATCGAACCTATCATTGATTTGAGATATTGATAGGGCGAATACCCAGTCTATTCAATGCTAGGCATAATGAGTATAAGGACCTCAAAAATTCTCTTTTCGTCCTATGAATCTTAAGGTGTATGAAGTTTCATCTTTGATTTTTTAATCAGGATGATAGAGACTTCATTTAACTTAGGTTGATCTAGGCCAGAAGCAGACCTACGTCAAGATAAACTTTCCCTTCTTTGAAACACTTTGGTAGTGCTCCTGTATCAGTAATGAATCAGAGCACATGGAACCATCTTCCTTTTTTTTCTAAGAGAAAAAATATATATATGGTAGACTAACTGATATTTCTATCAGTTAATGAAAGAGCCCAATGCAAAAAAATGCATGTTGGGTCTTTGAAATAGGTCGAATCATTTTGATAATAATCAGTTCGATCTGTTTTACCGAGAAGGTCTACGGTTCGAGTCCGTATAGCCCTATATTTTATATTTTTATTTTATATTTTATTAATTTTTATATTTTATTAATTTTTATATTTTATTAATTTTTATATTTTATTAATTTAAAATATTTATTAAATTAATAAAAAAATATTTATTAAATTAATAAAAATGAAATGAAAATAATATTCTTAAAACTAAAGCAAACTAAAACAATAAAGAATATCCAAATACAAATAAAAAAAGTTGTATAGTTTTTTTCCTAATTATTGTATTCTTTGTTGATTGGAACTGGTCGCTTCCAGTTGCTTGGTTAAAATCATTCCCATAAGCTCGCTCACAGGGAGATCGCTCAGAAACTGAAAACAAAAGCGCATTTCAACAGAATCTCATAAATATATATAATATATATTAAATATATATATATAGATAATATATATATAGATAATATCTATAAAAAGATATAATATCTATAAAATATAGATAGAAAATAAAAAATGTATTCTATATATAACTATATATAAATTTATTCTATATTCTATATATAACTATATAATATACTATATAATATATATATAAATTTATTCTATATTCTATATATATTCTATATATATAATAGATAATAAGATAATAGAAAAGAGAAAAGGTTTTTTTTTTTTTTTTTTATTTCTAATACATATTAGATATTAGTTATATATTAGAATTCCTTTTATTTAGAAAAATACGAAATGAAGTGAAAACAAAAAAGTTTTACTTGTTTTGGATTTGTATAGTATTCTACTATACTATATAGTAATAGTATAAATATCTATGTAATAGTATAAATGTAATAGTATAAATATCTATTTATACTATTACTATACAAATTAGTACTATATCGAATACAAATTAGTACTATATCGAAATTAAATCGAAATAAGTGAAATGTAAATAGGATTAATTCCAATCAATAAATCTTAAAACGCAACAGCAAACAAACGAAACTAGACGATTCGATCAAACTGAATTGTTGGTTTGACTAAACAAACAGTTGTGGATGACTTGACAATGAATTCCAGGTCGAATCGACTAATCCGGTCTATTTTTCACATTCATAGGAGTTCGTCTATGTTTCTGCTTTACGAATATGATATTTTCTGGGCATTTCTAATAATATCAAGTGCTATTCCTATTTTGGCATTTCTAATTTCTGGAGTTTTAGCCCCGATTAGAAAGGGTCCAGAAAAACTTTCTAGTTATGAATCGGGTATAGAACCAATGGGCGATGCTTGGTTACAATTTCGAATCCGTTATTATATGTTTGCTCTAGTTTTTGTTGTTTTTGATGTTGAAACGGTTTTTCTTTATCCATGGGCAATGAGTTTCGATGTATTGGGGGTACCCGTATTCATAGAAGCTTTAATTTTCGTGCTTATCCTAATTGTTGGTTCAGTTTATGCATGGCGAAAAGGAGCATTGGAATGGTCTTAGTTCCTGAATATTCAGATAATAAAAAGAAAGAAAAAAGTAAAAATAATAATAACATTGAGTATGAATTCCATTGAATTTCCCTTACTTGATCGAACAACCCAAAACTCAGTTATTTCAACTACATTAAATGATCTTTCAAATTGGTCAAGACTCTCCAGTTTATGGCCGCTTCTTTATGGTACCAGTTGTTGCTTCATTGAATTTGCTTCATTAATAGGCTCACGATTCGACTTTGATCGTTATGGGCTGGTCCCAAGATCGAGTCCTAGACAAGCGGACCTAATTTTAACAGCTGGAACAGTAACAATGAAAATGGCTCCCTCTTTAGTGAGATTATATGAACAAATGCCCGAACCTAAATATGTTATTGCTATGGGCGCGTGTACAATTACAGGAGGGATGTTCAGTACTGATTCTTATAGTACTGTTCGGGGAGTCGATAAGCTAATTCCTGTGGATGTCTATTTGCCGGGCTGTCCCCCTAAACCCGAGGCAGTTATAGATGCTATAACAAAACTTCGTAAGAAAATATCTCGCGAAATCTATGAAGATCGAATTAGATCTCAACAGGGGGATCGGTGTTTTACTACCAATCACAAGTTTTGTCTTGTACGCAGTACTCATACTGGAAATTATAATCAAGGATTACTCTATCAACCACCATCTACTTCAGAGATTCCTCCTGAAACATTTTTCAACTACAAAAGTTCAATATCTTCCCACGAATTAGTGAATTAGGTAGGATTCAGAAACAGAATAACAAACAACGAATTAATCTTCATAAATTCGATTTCATCGTAAATGTGAAATACTTATCTTATACAAATTACAAATAAAAAAGAAAAGTGCGGGAGAGATAAAAAAGATGCAGGGCCGTTTGTCTGTTTGGCTAGTCAAACACGGGCTAGTTCATAGATCTTTGGGCTTCGATTACCAAGGAATAGAGACTTTACAAATAAAGCCCGAGGATTGGCATTCCATTGCTGTTATTTTATATGTATATGGTTACAATTATCTACGTTCCCAATGTGCTTATGATGTAGCACCAGGCGGACTGTTAGCCAGTGTGTATCATCTTACGAGAATAGAGTATGGTGTAGATCAACCGGAAGAAGTATGTATAAAAGTATTTGCTCCAAGGAGTAACCCTAGAATTCCGTCTGTTTTCTGGGTTTGGAAAAGTGCGGATTTTCAAGAACGAGAATCTTATGACATGTTGGGAATCTCTTATGAGAATCATCCACGACTGAAACGTATCTTAATGCCCGAAAGTTGGATAGGGTGGCCTTTACGTAAGGATTACATTGCCCCCAATTTTTATGAAATACAAGACGCTCATTGAATGATAAGAAACTAATTACAACTTCAAATATTCAAGGAATATTTGTACATTCTCTTCTAGCTCAAACGGAGGAATTGAGGTTTCATTCGTATTCTTATGGATAGGCTAATAAATAAAAAGAAATAAAAGACAATACATCATTGAAATTCTCGATTTTTGAAGATACCTTTTTATTTTATTTCGGACGAGCCGAGACAATAGGATGAACAACAAGGGTTCTATACCGTGAACTTTGTATCGCGCACATCACTTAGATGAACTCTAGAGAGTCACATAGAAAGGAATGAAGAAATGGAATATGAAAGAGAATACAAATAAATAAATGAAAGGGAATCGGATTCTATTTGTACTGTAGCTGAGATGAGTCTTGGTTATTTCTATCCTTGAACTCCTCTAGACCAGACTTTTGGTTGGGCCTTTCAACCAACTATTTTAATCTTTTTTTTTAATTAAATATGTATGAAGTATTAACATTCTTTTTGAATGTGAGGAGCCACAGCGTGAACAAATAAAAAAGAAGAGGAAAGATAATGAAATTTTTTTCTTTTACTACATTATTTATTTTTTTTACTACATTATAATTATAATAGACTCTTTGCTCATCTAAAAAATAGAAACAAAAAAAAAAAAAAAAATAAATAAAGAGAGGGTTTACTTCCAGATAGCTAGCTAGATAAGTATGTATTATGTCGATCTATATCAATTAATTTGTAGAGTAGATACTCATACAAATTAATCATACGCCAGAGAACCAGATTTGAACTGGTGACACGAGGATTTTCAGTCCTCTGCTCTACCAACTGAGCTATCCCGACCATTACCGACGCATTATCCTCATAATACTAGATGACTTGGGTCTATGTCACTTAAAAATGAAAACAAAAAAAAAAACGAAAAAGTATTAAATTAAAAGGGGAATTTCTTGGATCTTTAAAAGGAAGACTTTGTAAATTTCAGTATGAGTAATGATATGGATTATGAATCATTCAAATAGGTATTCCTTGCTCAAGGGTGTTGATTTGTACGTATATCATATATATATCACAATATATCATATCACAAGACTTGTGATAAGAGAACAAAATTCTGCTAGGATACGCTTGTAAAATGGAAAAGAATAGGATGAATGAGAAACATAAGGAACTTTGAACCACTAACAAAAAGGGTAGGATAAAATAAATAGATAGCAAACGGGCTTTTTGGGGTTGGGGATAGAGGGACTTGAACCCTCACGATTTTTAAAGTCGACGGATTTTCCTCTTACTATAAATTTCATTGTTGTCGGTATTGATATTGACATGTAGAACGGGACTCTATCTTTATTCTCGTCCGATTAATCAGTTTTTCAAAAGATTTATCAGACTATGGAGTGAATGATTTGATTAATGAATATTCTATTCGATTCTTTCTTCAACTTGGAATCGATTCACAACAATTCTTTTTATTTTTCATATAAATTGATTTTGCATATAAATAAAAAAAATACGGGTTCGAGTCGTCTTTTTTGGTTTTTCATTAGTATACCTATTTATTTTATATTTTATATAGGTATATCTTGCATCCTTTCTGGAGTTTCGATATAAGGATTCCTTTACCAACAGTCAACCCCATTTGTTAGAATAGCTTCCATTGAGTCTCTGCACCTATCCCTTTTTTATTATTCTCGCTTGTTGAACCTTTGTTTATTTTCGTAAAATAATAGGATTTGGCTCAGGATTGCCCATTTTTCATTCCGGGGTTTCTCTGAATTTGAAAGTTATCACTTAGTAGGTTTCCATACCAAGGCTCAATCCAATCCAATTAAGTCCGTAGCGTCTACCAATTTCGCCATATCCCCTTTGTGTCTTGAGATTAGGATCTCATTAGGATGCACTTCCTTCCCCCTTTCTCCTTCCCTTCCTTTCCCCTTTCTTTCATTTATTTATTTTCTTTCTTTTTATGCGAAAACCGTTGAATTTAGTATTGAATTTAGTAGATATAGATACTGATTCTTATATCGAAGGGTCTTTACCTATTTTATTTCTTGTTTGTTTATCTTCTTTCGTCTCTATCGGAGACCCGTATTTATTTGGTCCAATCAGAAAATATTTTATCATTTCTGTATTCGCAATTCAATATAGATGGATATTCCATAACATATATATGCCCCCCTTACTCTCAGTTTTCTCAGGCAATTTACTCGAACGGTCGATTTTTTTTTTTTTTTTCGTCTTAGCTTCCGCCTTTATGAATGAAAACAAAAGAAAGGAGTCTCTCATCTCTCATTATGATCTGGATTTCATTTCTATGGGTTGCATCTTTTCTTTTTTCTTTAATTTTATTTTTATTCTTATTCTTTTATTAGACTATCCTATATAACCATAATAAGATAACTAAAAAAATAAAAATAAAAATGAAAATTGAATTTATTCATTATTAAAATTTATTCATTTTAAAATTTATTCATTATTAATTATTTATTTTCTAGTATAATAGCATAATAGCTAGAACTAATTATTCCATTCATTTCTATTTCGACTTCGAAGATAATTCGAATTAGTTAGTCTAAAAAACAAAGTTTCATTCTAATTATTTAGACTTATAACGTATCATTTATATAATGATAATATATATATAAATTATATATAAATATAAATTATATATAAATGCATAAAAATATTTTCACTATAATTATCTAATTATTAGACTCTATTTATAATTCTAAACTAAATATAAATAAATTAAATATATATTAAATCTATATTAAATATAAATAAATATTAAATATAAATAAATTAAATCTATATTAAATCTATCTATCTATATTAAAATTAAATCTATCTATTAAATTAAATCTATATCTATATCTATATAAAAAAAAAAAATTATATATAATTTAAATGTAAAATATACTAAAAATATACTAAAAAATACTAAAAATATAAAATAAAAAATATAGTAATATTATACTTAGTATACTAATATTATACTAATATATATATAATACTAAATTATATATATAATACTAAATAGAATATAATACTAAATAGAATAGAATACTAAATAGAATAGACTAATAGAATAAAGATAACATATAATAAAATAAATATAAAATAAAAATATATAATATAGAGATAAATAATAAATAATTATAAAAATTATAAATATATTTATAATTTATTTTTATAATTTTTATAATTATAATAAAATTAGAATTAAATTATAATAATATTATTATAATTTAATATTATTAAATATAATGTTATTAAATATTAATATGATTAAATTAAAATATGATTAAATTAAAATATCATTTTTAATATGATTAAAATATAATCAAATAGAATGATTAAAATATAATCAAATAGAATTATATTATTCTATTCTTAATTATTATATTCTATCAATATTAGATTGAATATTAGATTGAATCTACCATTATTATATATTATTATATATTATTATATATCATTATATTAAATATGATTATATTAAATATGGCATAAATTATGTATGGCATAAATATGGCATTTAAAATTTAAAATTCTAGTTTTTCTAAATTCTAGTCTATAATTCATATTAATAATTCATAGTAATTATGAATAACTAATAGATAGTTAATAGATAAGATCGTAATAGTTTGCTGAATTCCTATGGATACAAAATTTCTATTATTTGAGCCCGCTTAGCTCAGAGGTTAGAGCATCGCATTTGTAATGCGATGGTCATCGGTTCGATTCCGATAGCCGGCTTTCTCTATTTGTTTGCTTTTTTACTTTTTTACATGATTGATAATGTTTTTTTGAAATCAAAGAACATTGAAAAAGCTTTTTCCCCTTTTCTTTCCAAAGGTCAACGATCCGTTTATTATGTCGTAGAAACTTTCAATTAGGAATAAAATTGGAGGAGTTAGATCTTTGCAGAATAAATCAAGAAAAAAAAAAAGGAAACTTTTTTTGGTTTAATTTTTAGATTTTAATTTTTATATTTTATATTTAATATATATTTTATATTTAATATATTTATATATTATATATATTTTATTTTAATTTCTATTTTTTGTATACATTATATACAATATACATTATATACAATACAAAAAAGTATGGATATTGATCCAATTCATCTCATTAATATTTGTAGTACAATCCTTCAGTCGATTTCGCTTCATTTAGTTCAGTTTTAATTTAGGTTTATGAAATTTCAATAAAATTCAAATTAATAAGGAGTCTTTATGTCGCGTTACCGAGGGCCTCGTTTCAAAAAAATACGCCGTCTGGGGGCTTTACCGGGACTAACTAGTAAAAGTCCTAGAGCCGGAAGCGATCTTAGAAACCGATCGCGCTCCGGTAAAAAATCTCAATATCGTATTCGTTTAGAAGAAAAACAAAAATTGCGTTTTCATTATGGCCTTACAGAACGACAATTACTTAAATACGTTCGTATTGCCAGAAAAGCAAAAGGGTCAACAGGTCAGGTTTTACTACAATTACTTGAAATGCGTTTGGATAACATCCTTTTTCGATTAGGTATGGCTTCAACTATTCCTCAAGCCCGCCAATTAGTTAACCATAGACATATTTTAGTTAATGGTCGTACAGTAGATATACCAAGTTATCGCTGCAAACCCCGAGATATTATTTCAGCGAGGGATGAACAAAAATCTAGAACTCTGATTCAAAATTATCTTGATTCATCCACCCATGAGGAATTACCAAAGCATTTGACCCTTCACACATTACAATATAAAGGATTAGTCAATCAAATAATAGATAGGAAATGGGTCGGTTTGAAAATAAATGAATTGCTTGTCGTAGAATATTATTCTCGTCAGACTTAAACCTAACTAAAATAACAAAACAAGGGTTCTGCTCCCTTTTCACCTGAGTTAAGGTTAAGTAAAGGAAGACAGGGTAAGGGATTTGATTCGGAAATTTTATTTTTCTCCTATTCATGTATGATAGATCCGTAGGTAGATTTTCATCCCCTGTACGCTATTTTACGTATTCCGTATTAAAAAGAAATTGGGAATAGAGAATCTATATCAAAGAAGGGTCTAACTCTTTAGTATCTGTTCTTATTTGATTTGATACATTGTAGTCAGTTACATTGGCGAATTAGGTGAAGGTGCGGAAAGAGAGGGATTCGAACCCTCGGTAAACAAAAGTCTACATAGCAGTTCCAATGCTACGCCTTGAACCACTCGGCCATCTCTCCTACATAATTATTATGGCCGATAACCCGAGCGAATAGCGAGTTATTCATATTAGATTGTTCGAGAGGTACGAACAATATCAATTCTAACTAGAAAACTAGCTATAAAAATAGAAAACTTTTCATCACTTTTTTCAGCACTTTTTCTTTAGCCTCCCGACTCGAAGAAATTTTTTTGTGAGGGGGCTGTTAAAAATAAATAATATAATACGATAAACATATACCATATATATCTATTCATGTTTGCGAAAAAGGCACTCCCATCTTTTTTCTGATATTTCTACCGGACTGGATTAAATCAATGAATTGAAACGAATCAAATCAATCGATTGGTTTTTTTTTTTTAGACTATGCTTAATGGATATTTTTAGTTCATAATTCTCTTTAGACTCTAATTCCCCATTTCTATAAGAATTCTAAAATTCTTTTCCAGTTTTAGATCTCTCAACAACAACCTCTTACTCTGTAAATCTATTACAAATTCATAAATCCTCTAAGGGATTTTTATATTTGATTATATGTTGTATACCTGCTATGCACAAAACACAAAAAAGGGCAGTTATTTTATTTTCATCATAGAACGATTATTCGATTATTTTTCCTCTTTTTATCATAATTTAATCAAAACTTCTCTAATTTTGCTAATCTATCCTAATCCGTAGGATAAATTTTTTGATTCTTCAACTTCGATGAAATCGTAATAATTCTTTTTTCTTTTTATATTTTATTCTTATACTAATAAATTCTTATACTAATAAATTTGGATGAAATAAAATAGGATTCAAATATTTCTTTTTTTTTTTTTTTCTTGATTCCTGCCAAAAAAATTGAAGTAAAGTAGAGGGCTATATCTTTTTTTTTTTTTTTTTTATGGAATGGGTCTGCTTTTATGTTATTTCGTACTGTACGCTTCCTTTGTTTGTGAGATCCTTTTTTTTTTCTCACGAAGGGGTAATGAAAAGAGTTATAGAATGGATTGCTACCTATGCCTAGATCGCGGATAAATGGAAATTTTATTGATAAGACCTTTTCAATCGTAGCCAATATCTTATTACGAATAATTCCGACAACTTCAGGAGAAAAAGAGGCATTTACTTATTACAGAGATGGTGCGATTTGATTATTATTATATAATTATAATTATTTTATATATTTTAATTATTTTATATATATTTTTTTTTTTATTTTTATTTTACCGCTCTTAGTCTTAGGAAAAAGACACATGATTCGGAATAGAAAAAAAAAAAAAAAGACTATTGAAAAAAAAAAAGAAATCTACGCTTGTTGAAGGTGAAGTTTATAAATAAAGCAATTCCTTCTGTCGTGTATCCCCGATTAATGCAACCTCAGATGCTTCAATTGTTGATTCGAGTATTGAGCGAAAGGTTACACCTATGGGTCTGTATTGTGGGTCAACCCTACTACACTAGTACCAATAGGCGGCATAGAGGAAGAAGCACTACATCTAGGAATCAACAACACGAAAACTTTGTTATTGTTATAAAGGATTCCCTTTCCTTATCGGGATCGGAACTAAGAGAAATGGTTGGGACAACAAACATCCATCTTGTTCGTACTTTGGATACCCATATAACCATCGAAGATTGTTGAAGTGACTAATTCCTGGAAATTAAGGAGCGTTGAGAACAAAGAAATTGTTGGAGTTTACTTTATTTATCTAGTACGAACACGCTTGATGGTAAGAAAAGATCTTTTGCAAGAGGGTTGGCTAGAGATTTCTTGTAAAAACATTAGCCCCGCTCAGTTCATAATGACAATATTTCGACCTTTTTTTTAATTCCATGGATTATTCTCATTATGCACATAAAGGAGGAGCCGTATGAGGTGAAAATCTCACGTACGGTTTTGGAACGGAGAATTCGTTGAATCGAATGACGACCGTAACGGATGTCGGCTCAATCCGAAGGAAATTATGCGGAAGCCTTACAGAATTATTATGAAGCTATGCGACTAGAAATTGATCCCTATGATCGAAGTTATATACTCTATAACATAGGCCTTATCCACACAAGTAACGGAGAACATACAAAAGCTTTAGAATATTATTTTCGAGCACTAGAACGAAACCCGTTCTTACCACAAGCTTTTAATAATATGGCTGTGATCTGTCATTACGTGCGACTATCTCCACTATAGAAATAAAAAAAAAAAGGAAAGAAAGAGCAAATACGCTAGTAAATAAATACGCTAGTAAATAAAATAGGCTTTCTACATATTGCATCGTCCAAAAAACGATTTTTATCAGCTGTAACAAAAAAAGAAAAAAAAAAAAGAAACTTCATAGAAGTCAAAATATGAAGAAATATATATGCCTAGATACTTTATTCTATGGATAAAGGATCTAATTGATAGAGGAAGCACCGTAAAGATCAATTAGCGAGGTTTTGGGCCGATACAATAAAAATAAATAAGAACTGCTTATTTATGTCATGATATGAGATAAAAATTAGGAATCAACTTATGTAATAGAGCCGATCCCCTAAGTTATTGAGCAGCGGTGTAGCATCAGATCCCAAAGACAGTAAGTCTTTTTTATGAGGAAGAAGTCTTTTTCAAGGATTCTATATAAATTTATATATGATATGAAACCGAGATAGTTACCTTTCAGAAAAATCTAACGGACGATAATCCCGAAACGCCTATGCTTTATTTTTCTGAAGGTGGGAGAAAAGATAAAACTCATTATTAATTTAATCCAAATTAAAGTTTGAAACTCATGTAATTAACCTCTTTTGGTTAACCCGAGACAAATCGATAGGATCTATGAGAAATCTCATTCAATTGGATATATGGTAGGGTAAAAAAATGGGACACCAAAAGAATTGACTGCCGAGCCGTATGAGGTAGGAAACTCTCAAGTACGGTTCTAAGGGAAGGAATTGACCCGCCTATTCCGACCGGGGAGAACAGGCCATTCGACAGGGGGATTCTGAAATAGCGGAGGCTTGGTTCGATCAAGCCGCTGAGTATTGGAAACAGGCTATAGCGCTTACTCCTGGTAATTATATTGAAGCGCAGAATTGGTTAAAGATCACGAGGCGTTTCGAATAAGAACAAGAGCTCTCTGTTTATTTATTATTTTCGGATTAGAAATTCTAATTAGAAATTAGAAAATTCTATTACTATTAAATTCTATTCTTATTCTATTAAATCCATTTAATTAAATTACCTTACCATTAAAATTATTAAATTAGATTTTTTATTCATATTCAATTTGAATCTTTAAATATTAAAAAATATTAATTTAATTGGAATTGTTAATTGTGTAATTGTTTGTTTTTGTTGGACCCATCGGTCAGATCATTTCTCTCTCTCTGGGAAAAACCAATCAAAGAATTTCATTATATCCTTTCTAAAATCGTTCTATTTCGTCTGATATTTCGTAAGGATAAGTAATACACGGATATAGCAAAATAAAAAATATTTTCTTTTCTGCTTCTATTAAAACGAATAAAAACCCCTCGAATGACTCAATATCAATACTGGAGTATCCCTTAGTAATGAATGCTCACGCGAGTTGGGATAGAGTAATATTCCTTGTTCTATCTATGTAAGACAAAAAAAACTCCATCTAGGAACTTCTAATTAAGATAGGAATACAATACACAGGTTGCACAAAAAAATTGTTTTTGCACCAATGTAAGTAAAGTCCGGAAAAGGTTTTATAAGATTAAAAAAGGTCCGTTGAGCGCCTCATGGATATGTCATAATAGATCCGAACACTTGCCCCGGATCGACTTCCAGATCATAATTGCTCTAGTGAATAACTAAAGAAAAAATGGATAGATAAAAAATAGATAGATGAGAGATAGAAGAGAAAGAAACTAATTATAAGCGTCTCTCATAGGTTCACTAATTACTTGACTGTTGGCGGGTCTCTTTGTATGTGTTGTCCGGAAAGAGGAGGACTCAATGATTATTCGTTCGCCGGAACCAGAAGTCAAAATTTTGGTAGATAGGGATCCCGTAAAAACTTCTTTCGAGGAATGGGCTAGGCCGGGTCATTTCTCAAGAACAATAGCTAAGGGACCCGATACTACCACTTGGATCTGGAACCTACATGCCGATGCTCACGATTTCGATAGCCATACCAGTGATTTGGAGGAGATATCTCGAAAAATATTTAGTGCCCATTTCGGCCAACTCTCCATCATCTTTCTTTGGCTGAGCGGCATGTATTTCCACGGTGCTCGTTTTTCCAATTATGAAGCATGGCTCA
>NW_028323043.1:0-2500 GCF_047325235.1 Durio zibethinus | reverse complement strand
CGGATAGCGGGAATCGAACCCGCGTCTTCTCCTTGGCAAAGAGAAATTTTACCATTCGACTATATCCGCATTTTCGTTCTTGATTCTTGATACGAAAGAATATTTGGTCAGAGCTAGGACAGATACTTTCTTCAGTTCAGGGCGATTTTATCAAATTCCACTACTAAACCAATTAACAATCTAAATTATATAACAATTCAAATGATTATCAATTAATCAAATTACAAGTTATTATCAATTATTATCAATTATTATTAAGTTATATTAATTTATATTATTTGTTATTAATGTTATTAATATTCATTTATATTTTTATATTATTATATTTTATTATTATATCTATTATTATATATTAGTATTTATATATTTAGTATTTATATATTTAGTATTCATATATTTAGTATTCATATATATATATATATAATTATATCTAAATTATTAAATTATTCATTTTTAAAATATTATTATTTATATAAAATATTATTATTTATAAAATTAATAAATATTATTATTATTTATATTTAATAAAAATAAATAATATATTTAATAAATAAGATATTTAATAAAAATAAATAATATATTTAATAAATAAGATATTTAACAAAAATAAATAAGATATTTAATAAATAAGATATTTAATAAAAATAAATAATATATTTAATAAATAAGATATTTAATAAAAATAAATAAGATATTTAATAAATAAGTATAATAATTTATATTTAATTTAAGTATTTAATTTAGGAATTTATATTTAATTTAAGTATTTAATTTAAGAATTTATATTTAATTTAAGTATTTAATTTAAGTATAATAATAATAATTTATTAATTTAATTAATTGAATATTTAATAATTTATAATTTCATTTTTTTTTTTTATGATTTCTATTTTATCATTTTCTTTTCATTTATCATTCAAATTCTATTTATTTCATTCAAGTTACAGATTACAGAAGTTTGACTGACCCCCCCCTCTAATTTTTTTTTTTTTTTTATTTTGGCAACTTATACTTCTATATTATTTTATTGAATTTTGAATTTGAATGTGTCTCAAAATCTGAAAAATTCGTGGGAGGGGTCATTTTTGGATCCAGAATGGATAGATTCAAGAAATAAGAGAATTAAGGATACCCACTAGAAAAACTAATCCAATCCATAAAGATGTACCGGAAAATACAATATTTTTGTTACTCAACCAACCATCAGGAGAAGCAAATACAACAGGTACACTAATCAGTAAGATTGACGAAGTAGCAATTAATGCAAAAACAGCCAATTGGAAAGCAATAGTCATGTTTCTAATCCTCCAAGCTACCAACAAAAGAACTATACCATTTGATCCCTCTATCATATCGACAAAAAAAATTAATAAAATGCGGGGTAGAATAGAGGGATTTTACCATGAATCGATTAATTCTATATGACTTATTTCCAACCCTTTACCGCTTTTATTCGGACATGGGGTCGAGGGTGATTTTTTTATTTCACGTTCACAAATAGACATGCTAGATCATGCATTTCATATATCTATATATACAGATAAATAGATCGACCTATAGGTTCACACACGATATCTTTCTATACATAGTGATGGTATCAACTCATATGGCCATGTTCGATTCGGTGGAATAAAAATAAAATAGAAATTAGCTTTCGGAGAGATGGCTGAGTGGTTGATAGCTCCGGTCTTGAAAACCGGTATAGTTCGAAACAAAGAACTGTCGAGGGTTCGAATCCCTCTCTCTCCTTTTGCTCGATGAATAGATTTCTTTCTTTATTGCTTTTTCCTGGCTTCTTAATTAAGAATCTTAATATTAATAAAAGGTAATGGCTCGGCTGGGTGGAATAGCCGAGCCAGAAAAAAAATATTTTAGATATAAAATGAGTTGAAAAGAACAGAATACTTTTTAAATATCACCTGATTCCTTCAATATATATAGTGTAATCAAATCGATTCCTACTTTAAGCATTGGATCTCCTGTCTCAGTTAAGAGGAGTCATGGAAAGAACAGGCTCAAAATCACGATCAATTCCTTTTTCAAATCCCGCTGCGGCTGCGCGAGCCCTTCCCGCGTGCCATAAATGACCCACGAATAGGAAGAATCCTAGAACAAAATGAGAGGTAGCTAGCCAACTTCTCGGAGAGACATAATTAACTGCATTGATCTCGGTAGCTACGCCACCTACAGAATTTAAAGAACCTAAAGGAGCATGAGTCATATATTCCGCGGAACGCCGTTCTTGCCAAGGTTGTATGTCTTTTTTCAACCTACTCAAGTCCAAACCATTGGGACCCCTTAGAGGTTCTAACCAAGGAGCACGCAGATCCCAAAAACGCATAGTTTCCCCTCCAAAAATGACTTCTCCGGTCGGGGAACGCATTAGATATTTACCTAACCCAGTAGGCCCTTGAGCGGATCCTACGTTAGCCCCAAGACGTTGGTCTCTAACTAGAAAAGTAAATGCTTGAGCTTGAGAAGCTTCTGGTCCAGTGGGCCC
>NW_028323042.1:1701496-1718440 GCF_047325235.1 Durio zibethinus | reverse complement strand
ATAGGATAGGATTATTTTTAGAAATAAGGAATAAAGAAATGATGGATAAATACAAGCGATCTTTTCGTAGGCGTTTGCCCCCGATCCAATCGGGGGATCGAATTGATTATAGAAACATGAGTTTAATTAGTCGATTTATTAGTGAACAAGGAAAAATCTTATCTAGGCGAGTAAATAGATTGACTTTAAAACAACAACGATTAATTACTATTGCTATAAAACAAGCTCGTATTTTATCTTCGTTACCCTTTATTAATAATGAGAAACGATTTGAAAGAAGGGAGTCGACCGCTAGAACTAGAACCAGAAATGAGAAACGATTTGAAAGAAGAGAGTCGACCGCTAGAACTACTGCTCTTAGAACCAGAAATAAATAGGCTTACCCTTCAATTGACTCAAAATTATCAAACGTAGACTGATGCTTTATTCAAAAAATCTGATAATCAAAATTGTCGTGTCGTAAGAAAAAAGAAATAAATAAAAGAATCGAATCGGGTTGGGGAAGAAAAATAAATTTTTTTTTTTTTTATTGAGCGTCTTCGCTCATCTTGTTTTCTTGTTTTGATGACCTTATCAGAATTTTTTTATCATATTAATTTCTACTCTACCTCCCTCGAGTTCATTCTCGAGGGAACCCCATTTCATTTAAAGCATTTCGGTGGATTCCTTCCGATCTCCTTATTTTATAATCTCGTTGGAAATCATATAAAGACAATTCCTATTTGAGATAGCTATTTGTGCAAGTATTTTACGATTAAGAAGCAACTGTTTCTTGTACCGATTTTTTATTAATCTACTATAATTATAGGATACCCCCATTCCTCGAATTCCTGCATTTATTCGAGTGATCCACAAACGACGAAAATATCTTTTTTTCCTATCTCTATCCCGATCAGCCGAAACCAAAGCTCTTACTCTTTGTCTCCGAGCTATATATCCCTCTTTCATTCTGGTCATTGAATAAAAGAAATTTTGATGAATAACTAATTCTTTCTTTCAGTTATTCTTTTCTAGTCTATTAATAACAAAACGGATTCTTCCAATGTATAAAATAAAAATTCCAATGGCTTTTGCTACTATAACCGTCCCGCCCACGATTTTTCCTTTTTTCTAGGCATTTCATTTCGCCTTGAAATAAGAAATTGTATTGATACTAGGTATCAAAAAAAGCATATTAACTAAAATAAAGGAGTAAATAGAAATGGATAAATAAATAGTGGGTTCCATCGTTTCTATGGTTACTTCTTAAACGGTGAGGTCCCCTCTATACACCGGAGCTCATTCCTTCATTTAACATTTAATTGGTAACTTGTACAGTTCACACTCTTCGGCTCTACTCATAAATTTTTCAGTAATAGATCTTTCACAACGAGATCTATCTTATACAGTAACGGTATGTAATTAGGAGGATTAATTGGGTAGCTGACCCTGTTAGTCCGTTCTTTGCAAGAGTCGAAGCATAATCTTTTTGCTTTTTAAATAGGATTTTCCCCGCTTAATGGATAAGCATTTGCTACCAATGGGGAATTTTTAAAAAATTCCAAGATTGGATTTGCGCCAATGGAAACCATAAATTTCATACACAATAGAAGGATATGGTAGATCTATCTTTTTTAGATAGTGAACGGAAGAACCCCATTCTATTCACTGGTACTGATCGTTGATACTGAAAAATTGTTTCCTTTTTCTCAGCCCATGATCTGAACAAGTCGCACATACACCCTAGTACATCTTCCTCGGCGCTGAGGACATCCCCGAAGAGCAGGGGCTTTCGTGACATTTCTAATTGGCTGTCTTGCATTTCTAATAAGTTGTTTAATAGTTGGCATGCTGAATCATATACAATCATATACATAATAGACTGGTTTAGATCGATCCTAACCAGATGATTATGAATTACTTCTTTTTCTCTTTAATAGATTAATAAAATATTAATCTATTAAAGAGAAAAAGAAGGAAAGGAATAAGAGGGATTAAATCAATCTAAATCAAAATTAAATGGTGTTCCATTGTCGTCAAATGGTGGTCTTCCATTGCCATTGTCGTCAAATGGTGGTCTTCCATTGCCATTGTCGTCAAATGGTGGTCTTCCATTGCCATTGTCGTCAAATGGTGGTCTTCCATTGCCATTGTCGTCAAATGGTGGTCTTCCATTGCCATTGTCGTCAAATGGTGGTCTTCCATTGCCATTGTCGTCAAATGGTGGTCTTCCATTGCCATTGTCGTCAAATGGTGGTCTTCCATTGCCATTGTCGTCAAATGGTGGTCTTCCATTGCCATTGTCGTTAACTAGTCTCCATTTTTTATTCACTATAGGTTTGTTATTCACTATAGGTTTGTTATTCACTATAGGTTTGTTATTCACTATAGGTTTTTCATTCACTATAGGTTTTTCATTCACTATAGGTTTTTCATTCACTATAGGTTTTTCATTCACTATAGGTTTGTTATTCACTATAGGTTTTTCATTCACTATAGGTTTTTCATTCACTATAGGTTTTTCATTCACTATAGGTTTTTCATTCACTATAGGTCTCGATTCTGTACGCACTATATGATCCACAATTCCATGATCTTTGGCTTCTTTTGCTGACATAAAATTATCTCTTTCCATGTCTTTGTTTATAACCCATCGGGGCTGGCCCGTTCTTTGTACATAAGCCTCTATGATGTCTTCTTGCATTTTCATTACTTCGTCTGTTTCCATGACCCAGTCTTTGAAGCCATCATCCTTAAGCATACTAATAGGTTGATGGATCATTACCCTGATGATATAACATACTTCTAACTCACATAATGAGGCGAGAAGAATAGCTATAGAATTGAACAACCGTACAGGCATTTTTTGCGCATTGCATACGGCTTTACAATTGCATACGGCTTTACAATGGAATTCTCTTTTTTCTTTCATCGAAAAAAAGAGAAAATATAGAGTCTATTAGACCCAGATTAATAAATAATCCAATTACCATCCTTCTTTTTCTTTTTTTTTCGGAAAAGTTTAAAAATACTATGATGGCTCCGTTGCTTTATATATTTATTTCGTCTGTGATTCAGCAATCCCAAAGTTTCTTTTTTTTTTTGAAAAAAAAAAAAGAAAGAAAAAAAATAGTCTTTTTTTTTTTCGTACTCTTTCATAACATAAATATTGTTAATAGCCTCTGGTAGGAAAAGAAAAAAAGTTTGTGACGCCTGAGATGGGCCCACGATAGCTAAGATCAAATTGGAAATGCCCCTTCTCTCATACTACTCTTTCGATACATAATCTAATATTTTTTTTTGAAAAAAAAAAAAAGAAATAAAAAAAAAATTTCATATCGAATTCAAAGTGCCATGCTATTATTACTTACTAATTCATATTTCATATGGCGAAGGCATAGTCTTCTTTTTTCTTTCCATCAATAATAAAAAAAAAAAACTCATTGGCGCCGAGCGTGAGGGAATGCTCTGCGTTTGGTAATTTCTCCTCCGACCAAGAGAAAAGCTGCGATTGAAGCGGTCAATCCCATGGCTAGTGTATGCACATCTGGTTCCACTGCTTGCATAGTATCAAAAAGAGATAATCCAGATACTATCCCTCCGCCAGGAGAGTTTATAAAAAAAAACAGGTCTCGGCTATTACTCTCTATACTGAGATAGATCATAATACCCGCAAGTTGATTCGAGGTCTGGATATCAAGCTCTTTGCCCAAAAAAAGCAATCTTTCTCGATAAATTCGGTTGATTAGGATAAAATTGTATCCCTTAGTAGCCGTACAGGCACCTTTTGATGCATACGGTTCAACAAAAATTGCGAAAAAAAATCAATGTGTAGATTCCAGCCATCCTTTGTTTTTTCTAGTCGGACCTTTCTAACTTCTAATTTCTAATGAAGGGGCTTTTTCTTACATTTTTTAAATAAAATGAAATTTAAAATTAAATTAAAGAAAGATGAGTTTTGGCCCGTTTTCCTATAATATAGAAAAAATTCGCTAAACTTATTGCACAAACTTTTCATTGATCCATTTTTTTTTCATTGCGATTCAATCCAAATCACGATGTCATTTTCTTGTTCCTGAATGGGGTTCGTCAATTTTTTATTCAATTTTTTTAGGTTTATGCTCTACTCCGAGTAAAGATCTGCCCGATTTTTATTTGCACATATAGGACAAATGACCCAATACCACGTCTTTTTGCTATGATTTCATTTCCTTTTTTTATTTTAATTTAATTCCTTTTTCTTTCATGTTTTTCGCCAAATATTCAACGTATTTCCCATATTATTCGATTGATTAACAGTTTGAAATCGCTCTTATTTATAATTAAAAAAAAAAAGAAAAATTATGATTATGATATAGGTGGTAATCATAAATATATTACCAATTGGGTTTTTTCTAAACGGAGCCTGGATACTTCATTTTATCAGTCCAACCAAGCCAACCATAAATCATTCTAATTGAAAATATTAATCTGGATACACCCCCATGAAATGGATCTCTAATTGCACTTCATTACACTTCCCGCTACAAATTTTTGATAATTCAATCAATCTTTTTGGGGCGAAACAGGGGATATCTCGATCGGGCGAGAGAACGGGGGAATCCCATATGACCCAATATATTTGACAAGTCGCACTATATGTCAACCCAGCTTGCATCGTTATCTCCCGGAACTTGAAAAGGAACTTTTGGAATACCAACAGGCATAAAGTAAAAAGAATGTAAAATTATATTTCGCTTTGATTGTGGAAGCGTAATACGTAATGTAATACGTAATAATGGTCTTATCTTAATAATATGTAATATTATATTTCACTTTGATTGTGGAAGCGTAATACGTAATGTAATACGTAATAATGGTCTTATCTTAATAA
This sequence comes from Durio zibethinus, assembly GCF_047325235.1. NCBI lineage: Eukaryota > Viridiplantae > Streptophyta > Magnoliopsida > Malvales > Malvaceae > Durio > Durio zibethinus. The sequence goes on along the minus strand of NW_028323042.1, from coordinate 1,713,588 downwards.
TATGTAATATTATAATATGTAATATTATATTTCACTTTGATTGTGGAAGCGTAATACGTAATGTAATACGTAATAATGGTCTTATCTTAATAATATGTAATATTATAATATGTAATATTATATTTCACTTTGATTGTGGAAGCGTAATACGTAATGTAATACGTAATAATGGTCTTATCTTAATAATATGTAATAATGGTCTTAATAATATGGGCCTTTATCATATTTTATACATAGATAGACTAAGGCCATAAAATAAAGAAAGGCGGAATGAATGAAAGAGAATTCTTACGAATAGGTCCTTTGAATGATGAACAAATAGGGATGCATTCATTCATAAAAAATAGGATCAACCCCCATTGCGTATTGATACTTATCGAGTATAGAATAGATCTGCTTCTCTTTTTTCTTCTGAGCCGAATTCTTCCCTTATTACTAATGGAATAGAACAAACATTAATCCTTTCTCCGAAAGAATCCACCGAAAAGGGGAGGTATTCCAATGCAATAAAGTTACATAGTGTCTATTTTTCGTTGATTTGATAAAGGGGTATTTCCATGGGTTTGCCTTGGTATCGTGTTCATACTGTCGTATTGAATGATCCCGGTCGCTTGCTTTCTGTTCATATAATGCATACAGCTCTGGTTGCTGGTTGGGCCGGTTCAATGGCTCTATATGAATTAGCTGTTTTTGATCCCTCCGATCCCGTTCTTGATCCAATGTGGAGACAAGGTATGTTCGTTATACCCTTCATGACTCGTTTAGGAATAACCAATTCATGGGGCGGTTGGAGTATTACGGGGCGGACTATAACAAATCCGGGTATTTGGAGTTACGAAGGTGTGGCCGGAGCACATATTGTGTTTTCTGGCTTGTGCTTCTTGGCAGCTATCTGGCATTGGGTATATTGGGATCTAGAAATTTTTTGTGATGAGCGCACAGGAAAACCCTCTTTGGATTTGCCCAAGATTTTTGGAATTCATTTATTTCTCTCAGGAGTGGCTTGCTTTGGCTTTGGCGCATTTCATGTAACAGGATTGTATGGTCCTGGAATATGGGTGTCCGACCCTTATGGACTAACCGGAAAGGTACAACCTGTAAATCCAGCGTGGGGCGTGGAAGGTTTTGATCCTTTTGTTCCGGGAGGAATAGCCTCTCATCATATTGCAGCAGGGACATTGGGCATATTAGCGGGCTTATTCCATCTTAGTGTCCGTCCGCCCCAACGTTTATACAAAGGATTACGTATGGGAAATATTGAAACCGTCCTTTCCAGTAGTATAGCTGCTGTCTTTTTTGCAGCTTTTGTTGTTACTGGAACTATGTGGTATGGTTCAGCAACTACCCCCATCGAATTATTTGGTCCTACTCGTTATCAATGGGATCAAGGATACTTCCAGCAAGAAATATATCGAAGGGTTAGTGCTGGGTTAGCCGAAAATCAAAGTTTATCAGAAGCTTGGTCTAAAATTCCTGAAAAATTAGCTTTTTATGATTACATTGGCAATAATCCGGCAAAAGGAGGATTATTCAGAGCGGGTTCAATGGACAACGGGGATGGAATAGCCGTTGGGTGGTTAGGACACCCTATCTTTAGAGATAAAGAAGGGCGTGAACTTTTTGTACGTCGTATGCCTACTTTTTTTGAAACATTTCCGGTTGTTTTGGTAGACGGAGACGGAATTGTTAGAGCGGATGTTCCTTTTAGAAGGGCAGAATCGAAGTATAGTGTCGAACAAGTAGGTGTAACTGTTGAGTTCTATGGTGGCGAACTCAATGGAGTGAGTTATAGTGATCCTGCTACTGTGAAAAAATATGCTAGACGTGCTCAATTGGGTGAAATTTTTGAATTAGATCGTGCTACTTTGAAATCCGATGGTGTTTTTCGTAGCAGTCCAAGGGGTTGGTTTACTTTTGGGCATGCTTCGTTTGCTTTGCTTTTCTTCTTCGGACACATTTGGCATGGTGCTAGAACCCTGTTCAGAGATGTTTTTGCCGGTATTGATCCAGATTTGGATGCTCAAGTGGAATTTGGAGCATTCCAAAAACTTGGAGATCCAACTACAAGAAGACAAGTAGTCTGATGCAAGATTGCTTTGTTATTTTTCGCTTCTATTTTCTGTTTGTGATTTGACATAGGCTGCTGTAAAAATCTTGATTAAAATCGCTGCCTTTTCTTTGATTCTTGTTCTTTCGTTATTTTATTCGGGAGATGATTCTAAATAAATAGGTACGGAAGCTATAATTGTAAACCACGATCGAATTTATGGAAGCATTGGTTTATACATTCCTCTTAGTATCTACTCTAGGGATAATTTTTTTCGCTATCTTTTTTCGAGAACCGCCTAAAGTTCCAACTAAAAAAATGAAATGATTTTTCATTATCTCAATTGAAGTAATGAGCCTCCCAATATTATATTGGGAGGCTCATTACTTCAATTAGTCCCCGTGTTCCTCGAATGGATCCCTTAATTGTTGAGAGGGTTGCCCAAAGGCAGTATATAAGGCGTACCCAGTAAAACTTACAAGTAAACCAGATATAGAGATGGCGACTAAAGTTGCTGTTTCCATTATTATATAATTATATAAATAATATATATAAATATAAATATAAATAATATAAATATAAATATAATTTCAAGATCACAATGGATCTATGATAAGATCGTTTATTTACAGCGGAATGATATACAAAGTCAACAGATCTCACTGAATACAAAATAAGATTTATGGCTACACAAACCGTTGAGGGTAGTTCTAGATCTGGTCCAAGACGAACTGTTGTAGGGGATTTTTTGAAACCATTGAATTCGGAATATGGTAAAGTAGCTCCTGGATGGGGAACGACTCCTTTGATGGGTGTCGCAATGGCTTTATTTTCGATATTCTTATCTATTATTTTGGAGATTTATAATTCTTCCGTTTTACTGGATGGAATTTCGCTGAATTAGATTCACAAGAACCACGAAGCCTCGCTTTTCAATACAAAAAGTGAAACTTTTAGTTCTCGGATTTTTTTTAGCCCATTCTATTTTGGTAGTTCGACCGCGAAATTTTTTTTGTTTCTGTATTTCCGGAATATGAGTGTGTGACTTGTTATAATTGATCCTATTGATAGTACAGAAAATGGGTCTGTCCTCTTGATCGAGATAGTTTTATCCCGTCGGATAGCCATTCTAGTATCTGGAGCACGGAATATATGAAATGGATCACGAAGTATTCGAACTATGATTCATACTTAATATTCAAACCTCGCGGCCGGACTCAAAAAAAAAAAAAATTTTCAAAGAAAGAGGTTTTTTATTTATAAATCGAGAAATTTTTTCTTCTTTCAAACTCTCATTTAGTTTATGCTTATTTTGATCAAAGGACAAACCTTTCTTTTCTTTGTATTTTTATTTATTATATCTATTCTATTCATTGAATAAGTGATGATCCAATAATTCTTACTCAAAGAATCTTTGGACTTAGTTTGAAGGTTTTATTGAATCATCGCGGTTCTGGTATGAATCTGAAGTTTCAATTGATTCATAGGGTCTTAACAAGAGAATTCCTATTAAAAATAAAGAAAACAAGAATAAAGCCACATTCCATATAAATAACAAATCAAAGCAAAGAAAAAGAAAAGAAATAAGTAGGTAAATAGAAGATTCAAGAGGCCTGATCAACATAAAGACGAATGCGCCGACTTGATTTTTTGGCATTATAATTACAACTACAAAAAAGAGCTTTCGGATTTTTACTCTTTTGTGTCTTCAGATAAAATTGAATGAAAAGATTAAGAAGTTTCAAACTTTCTATTCCATATCCGTTTCAGCTATTATTTGGGTGTTTTTGTTTGAGCTGTACGAGATGAAATTCTCATATACGGTTCTCAGGGGGGGAGTCCTCTTGGTTTACCTATCTCAATAAAGTCTATGATTGGTTCGAAGAACGCCTCGAGATTCAGGCGATTGCAGATGATATAACTAGTAAATATGTTCCTCCTCATGTTAACATATTTTATTGTCTAGGAGGAATTACGCTTACTTGTTTTTTGGTACAAGTAGCTACAGGATTTGCTATGACTTTTTACTATCGTCCAACCGTTACTGAGGCTTTTACTTCTGTTCAATACATAATGACTGAAGCTAACTTTGGTTGGTTAATCCGATCAGTTCATCGATGGTCGGCAAGTATGATGGTCTTAATGATGATCCTGCACGTATTTCGTGTCTATCTCACTGGTGGTTTTAAAAAACCTCGCGAATTGACTTGGGTTACAGGCGTGGTTCTGGCTGTGTTGACTGCATCTTTTGGTGTAACAGGTTATTCCTTACCTTGGGACCAAATTGGTTATTGGGCAGTCAAAATCGTAACAGGCGTTCCGGAAGCTATTCCGGTAATAGGATCGCCTTTGGTAGAGTTATTGCGTGGAAGTGCTAGTGTGGGACAATCCACTTTGACCCGTTTTTATAGTTTACACACTTTTGTATTACCCCTTCTTACTGCTGTATTTATGTTAATGCATTTCCTAATGATACGTAAGCAAGGCATTTCTGGTCCTTTATAGAGAATATAGACCATAGCTATATTGTAACCAATCATTTATCTTATTACTTGCCAATCATTTATCTTATTACTTGGGGGAGGAACAATAGTATTTCATTGCTACAAATATGGATTGTTGAAAAAAAAAAAAAAATAAGACATGTATTTGGATATTTCCTTTCAACTCCACAATATTCTATTATTTATTTGATATGACATGAATAGTTGAAGGGAATTCCCCGAAGAGAAAATGGATTATGGGAGTGTGTGACTTGAACTATTGATTGGGCCATGCAGAAATATGCCTTTATCTGCTACATTGGAATTCACAACCAAATGTGTCTTTGTTCCAACCACCGTGTAAGCCCCATACAAAGGATAGGCTGGTTCGCTTGAAGAGAATCTTTTCTATGATCAGACCTGACGATGTCGTGTATGAACAGGGCTCCGTAAGATCCAGTAGAATAAGTGATTTGGCATAATGCAAATTAGATTTTATTTATTTATTTTTATTTTTTTTTTACTTTCTTATCTTAATAGTATGAAAATACATTCATTTCTTCTGCATCGACCCGATTTATTATTATTATACTATCGGAGTGAAACAAGGGATCTAAAGAAGAGCAAAGGCTAGACTATATTAGTAACAAGTAAATCCTTTGTATGTAAAAAATCTCGATATATTTTTGGGATAAAGGTGAATCGCAAGGCCTAAGACGACCCAGAAAGCACTTGATCACGATCAACTTTGTACGCCTACTTGGGTATTGAGCATTTACCTGTAAAAATGGCATTCCTTGGAATGTATAGTTGCAACTTCGTAAAATGGAATCAGGTAACTTTTTTCTTACATATGAAATCATTCATATATGTGTGGATAACATATAGATTCATTTTATATGTATCCGTTTGTATCCATTTGATTCGATTGATTTTTGCTTGAGCCGGATGATGAAAAATTATCATGTCCGGTTCCTTCGGGGGATGGATCTAGAAAAATTCACCTATCCTAATAACAAAAAAACCTGACTTGAACGATCCTGTATTAAGAGCTAAATTAGCTAAAGGTATGGGTCATAATTATTATGGGGAACCCGCATGGCCCAATGATCTTTTATATATTTTTCCAGTAGTAATTCTCGGTACTATTGCTTGTAACGTAGGCTTAGCGGTTCTAGAACCTTCAATGATTGGTGAACCCGCGGATCCATTTGCAACTCCTTTGGAAATATTACCTGAATGGTATTTCTTTCCTGTATTTCAAATACTTCGTACAGTACCTAACAAGTTATTGGGTGTTCTTTTAATGGTTTCAGTACCTGCGGGATTATTAACAGTACCTTTTTTGGAAAATGTTAATAAATTCCAAAATCCATTTCGTCGTCCAGTAGCGACAACCGTTTTTTTGATTGGTACTGCGGTGGCCCTTTGGTTGGGTATTGGAGCAACATTACCGATTGATAAATCCCTAACTTTAGGTCTTTTTTAAATTGAATCAATTTTAAAATAAAATATCATGATGTGCGTATCTAGGGAGTAGTCACTTCAAAGTCAAAGTGAATTCTCCCTAGATACATTTATTCAATTCTGGTCCCAATATATGGATTGTGCTGAAGGTTCAAAATCCATTTTCGTTTTTTTTTTTTTTTTTCTAATTTTCTAAAGTAAAAAAAAAAAAAAATGAAATAAATCCTAAATCCAATGGATTTAAAATTTTGGTAAATCAATTTCGCAATGCTTTTCTACTTCTTTTCTAGAATGCCCAATATTTGTTTTACATCTTCTATGCGAAAGTGTTCAATTTTCATAAGGTCTTCTTGACTGTTATTCAAAAGGTCCAATAATGTATGTATATTGGACTTTTTGAGACAATTATAGATCCTGGGAGGCAATTCTGATTGGTCAATAAAAATATATTTCAATGCTATTTCTTTTTTCTTTTTTCTTAGTTTAGCTAATCTATCATGAAAAGGAAAAAAAGGTAAAGTAACGTTGTGTTGATTGTTTTCTAAATGTAAGTTTTCTTCTTCCGCATCTAGAAAGGGAATAAATAAATCAATCAAATTCCGAGAGGCTTCATGAAGTGCTTCTTTAGGAGTTAAACTTCCATTTGTCCATATTTCTAGAAAAAGTATCTCCTGTTTTTCATTATCATTCCCATAACAATGAATACTATGATTCGCATTTCGAACAGGCATGAATACAGCATCTATAGGATAACTTCCGTCGTGAAAGTTCTTTGGCGTTTTTATACCGTATCCTCTATTTCTCTCGATTTGTAATCCAATACACAAATCAATTGGTTCGGTTAGGCTAGCTATATGCTGTGTATTATCAACGATTTCCACAGAAGGCGGTAAGATGATGTCTTGAGCAGTTACATATCCGGGACCCTTGGCACAAATAAAGGCGTTACGAGTTCCATACAAATTACTTCTCAATACAATTGCTTTTAAATTCATTAAAATTTCATGTACTGATTCTTGAATACCTACTATGGTAGAATATTCGTGTGGTATTTTCTCAGATTTTGCACGTGTAATACATGTTCCTTCTATTTCTCCAAGCAAAGCTCTTCGCATCGCAATGCCTATTGTGTCGGCTTGGCCTTTCATAAGTGGAGACAGAATAAAGCGTCCATAATAAAGACGCTTACTATCTGTTCTTGATTCAACACACTTCCACTGCAGTGTCCGAGTAGAGACTTTTACTTTCTCTCGAACCATAGTAATATTATTTTATTTGATCAGATCATTGAATCATTTATTTCTCTTGAAATCTCTTTAGTGTTTATTTCTACACACGTTTTTTTTTAGGAGGTCTACAGCCATTATGTGGCATAGGGGTTACATCCCGTACGAAACTTAATAGTATACCACTTCTACGAATAGCTCGTAATGCTCCATCTCTTCCGAGACCAGGACCTTTTATCAGAACTTCCACTCGTCGCATACCTTGGTCTACTACTGCTCGAATAGCATTTCTCGCTGCGGTTTGAGCAGCAAAAGGAGTCCCTCTTCTTGGACCCTTGAATCCACAAGTACCGGCGGAGGAAGAAGAAATTACCTGACCCCGTACATCTGTAATAGTAACAATGGTATTGTTGAAACTTGCTTGAACATGAATAACTCCTTTTGGTATTCTACGTGCACTTTTCCGTGCACTACTGCGCCCATTCCTACGTGAACCAACTTTTGGTATAGGTTTTGCCATATTTTATCATTTCATAAGGATAAGTCAGAGATATATGGATATATCCATTTCATGTCAAAACAGATCTTCTATTTTTATTTGTTCATCGCTTTCTTTAAGATTAGTTTCTTTTCTTTAACTTTAAGGAGTTCTTTTTAGAATAGAAAGATTATCCTTGTCTCTGTTTATGTCTCGGGTTGGAACAAATTACGACAATTCGTCCCCCTCCTACGGATTAGTCGACATTTTTCACAAATTTTACGAACGGAAGCCCTTATTTTCATAGTTGTTATTCCTTAAATTTTTCCGAATCTACTTATTGGAAGAAAATAAGTTTCTTGAAATTTTTGAACCTTGAATTGGATCCCCCTGAAAGGAATCTTGAAGTTGAAAAAACTACCTAATCGTTCGAATCCTTGTTGCGGAGTCTATAAATTATACGCCCCCTGGTTGAATCATAAGCACTTACTTCACTTTTGTTGACTCTATCCCACGGTGGTATACGTATAAAACTCGATCGGACCCTTCCTGAAACATAACCTAGAATCAGATCTTCATTATCTAAAGGAATCTGGAGTGGACGTGATTCACTAATTAAACCTCCATGAATCCATTTTTGTTCTTTTATTCCAGGTAAAACTTCCTTGACGTATCAACTACTGTAGGGCAGGAGGAGTTCTATTAGACAACCCGTGCTTTTTTTTTTCACAAATGGAAAGTTTCGGATTCGGATACAATTCGGATGTTAGACAGATTACCATATATAACACAAAATTTCTCCGCCGATTCCTTCTAGTCGAGCCTCCCGGTCTGTCATTATACCCCGAGAAGTAGAAAGAATTACAATCCCCATCCCGCCTAAAATTCTAGGAATTTGTTGATAGTTAGAATAGATTCGTAGACCGGGTCGACTGATCCGTCGTAAATTTAAAATAGTTCTATATGGTCCTTTCCTATTCCTTCTATGCCGTAGGGTTAAAACCAAAAAATATTTGTTTCTTTCCCGATGTTTCCTTATGTTATCGATAAAACCTTCTCGTAAAAGTATTTTAACAATGTTTTCAGTGATGTTAGTAGATCCTATTCGAATCGTTCCTTTTCTATTCATGTCAGCATTTCGTATAGAAGTTATTATGTCAGCAATAGTGTCCTTACCCATGGTAAACTAAAATTATTGTTGCTCCCGAATTTTGATATAACCAACATGTTCTTTTTTTTTTTTTACTTAGTAAAGGTATATACGTGAGACACAATCTACTAATTAATCTATGTCATTTAAATACTCTAATTTAAATACTATAACTATATTGAATTGAGGTCTCGTCTTATAATACCTCAGGAGCTAATGAAACTATTTTAGTGAAATTTAACTGTCTCAATTCCCCGGCGATCGCACCAAAAATTCGAGTTCCTTTTGGATTTCCTTTTTGATCAATGACAACTGCAGCATTGTCATCATATCGTATTATCATACCGTTGTCGCGTTTGAGTTCTTTACAAGTACGTACAATTACAGCTCTGATCACTTCTGATCTTTCTAGAGGTGCCTTTGGTACTGCTTTCTTGATCACAGCAACAATAACGTCACCAATATGAGCATATCGGCGATTACTAGCTCCTATGACTCGAATACACATTAATTCTCGGGCCCCGCTGTTATCTGCTACATTCAAATGGGTCTGAGGTTGAATCATTTTTTTTAATCTCTTCTTTCAATGGAACAAAGGACGAAGAAAAAAAGAAATATTGTTTGTCAAAAAAAAAAAAAAAAGGAAACCCGCAATTGTTTTTTTTATTCCCAAGACTTCTTTCCTTTGGTTCTATATTCCTATCCTGAAATAATGAATTGAGTTTTTATAGGCATTTTGGACGCCGCTATTGAAATAGCCTTTCTTGCTATATTTTCGGCTACTCCGCTCATTTCATAAAGTATTCTGCCCGGTTTAACGACAGCTACCCAATACTCGGGAGATCCTTTCCCCGAACCCATACGTGTTTCTGTAGATCTTACCGTAACTGGTTTGTCTGGAAATATACGTACCCATATTTTTCCACCACGGCGTACATTTCGTGTCATTGCGCGGCGCCCCGCTTCTATTTGTCTAGATGTAATCCAAGCGGGTTCAAGTGCTTGAAGAGCATATCTACCGAAACAAATGCGATTACCTCGATAAGATATTCCTTTCATTCTTCCTCTATGTTGGTTACGAAATCTGGTTCTTTTTGGGTTATAGTTGATGGTTGTTTATTAATTCCATCTCTACTACAGAACTGGACATGAGAGTTTCTTCTCATCCAGCTCCTCGCGAAAAAAATGACTAAAAAATATTTTATTTTATTCTTAAGATATATAGGTAGTTACTGAATAATAGATTGAATCCTGGGATTCTTTGCTTTGAGATTTTATCTGATCTATTTGAGATTTTATCTGATCTATTATAAATTTGTATATCTTGTTTGGATATATATTGGATATATATATAAGTAATTAAACATGGATTCTATTTATAGATAATGTCTTATCTTGTTTTTGTTATAATGTTATAACGAATCTTTATTTTGTTTTGTCTTTTTTTATCATATTCATCTCGGATCGACAAAAATTTAACAATCAAATAAAATGAAAATAAAATTTTTAAAATGAAAATAAAAAAAAAAAATGAAAATAAAATTTTTAAAATGAAAATAAAATTTTCGCGGGCGAATATTTACTCTTTCAATATCTATTTCAGTTGTCGGGTTAACTCATGACCTCTCAGAATCAGAACAGAATAAAAAGAAATGAAGTGGTCTCTGGTTTGTTCCGCCATCCTACCCGATAAATCATTAGGATTCGTTTTCAATAGAATCCTCTGCATTCACGGGTTCCGTCGTCCCCATCGCTTCTCGATTAATGCTTAGGTCTGAATTCTCCAATGGAGCCTTAATTTAATATTTAATAAAAATTTAATATTTAATAAAAATAAAAATTTAATATTTAATAAATAATATTTAATAAAAAAATTTGTTAATTTGTTCTTTAGTCAACCTTCTCAGTCTTTATTGACTTAAGGCTCTTGATTTTTTCTTCGATGAACAGATATTCATCTAATTATTGATGAATCTCTATTGATGCTCTATTACATTGCTCTTTATGAGATGCTTCGTAGACCTTACATATTGGAATCATATATCATTTCATTTCTATTTCTTTTTCTCTCTTTCTCTCATCCTTCTATTTATCCACATACTTTTTTATTTTGCTTCACAATTTAGATATATTCATAATCAGATTGGTTTTTTTTTACTTAACTTAATGCAAAAAAAAAGATTTCAGTTGCTATAATGATATGACCAATATAGCATATCTTGACTGATTCTTTGGATCCAGATAATCCGAAGCGATGAGTTGGTTATTAGTGCTATAGTTATTAACTTATACTGTGGTTCGCCCATTTTTTTTTTGAATCCTAAGCCTAAAAACCCAACGAGTCGCACACTAAGCATAGCAATTATATCAAATGATCAATCAAATTTTTATTTAACCTTATAGAATATAGAATTTAGAACTGCTCATTTTTTTATTGAACATAAAAAAATGAAAGAATTTGTCATTTTTTGTTCTATCGCAGAATAGAACGTAAAGACAAGTAGAGTCTTATTCTTATTATTCTTCATCTATAAATATCTATAAATATCCAAATTTTGATTCCTAATACCCCATAGATAGTTCGAACTCTATAGGAGCAATACTCAATTTTCGCTCCAATCGTTTGTAGAGGAACCCTACCTTCCCGGATCCATTCGACAACGCGCAATTTCTTTTCCGTCGATACGCCCTGCAATTTGTATTTGAATTCCTTTTGTATCTGCTTGCTCAGTTAATTCAATAGCCTTTTTCATTGCTTTTCGAAATGAAACTCGATTCTTTAATTGTCCGGCTATAAATTCGGCAAGAATATTAGGGTGCCCGTAAGGATTTGCAATTCTTGTAATAGCAATCTTGAGTTTTCGGTTCATACAATTAAGTTCTTTTTGCACATTCATCTGTAGTTCTTTGAGTTTTCGCGGCCTATCTTCAATTAATAATTTAGGAAATCCCATATAGATTATGACCCGAATTAGATCAATTCCTTTTTGAATCTCTATACGTGCAATTCCCCTCGACACCGGAAGATATTCTCATATTTTTTTGTACATAATTCTTGATATAGTCTCTTATTTTTTTATCTTCTTGTAGACCCTCGGAATAATTTTTAGGTTGTGCAAACCAAAGAGAATGATGACTTTGGGTTGTACCAAGTCTGAAACCAAGTGGATTTATTTTTTGTCCCATAATCCTCCACTGCTATATGTACTATATGTATTAGGATATGTCATATTTGTGTTCT